>NC_077228.1:494900144-495057644 GCF_027887165.1 Monodelphis domestica | reverse complement strand
CACTATTGCCTACTGAACCAGTATTTATATACCCTTTAAGGTTTACAAGCTTTTCAAATATTATTTCTTTTTATGCTCACAAGAATCCTGGCAGAAATAGGTACTGCATTATCAACTCCATTTTACAGATGGGCATACTGAGACCAGAGTAAAATAAAGGAGAGAGACAACAAGCAAGAGGAAGTACTAGCACAAGGAAACAAATTTGACTTTGAGGATATGATATCATTGATACAATAGAGTTTTGTAAATGCCTGGATGATGTGATATGGAGACCCCGATATGGAAGCTGCCAGGGTCCTGCTTCTGGGAGAGGATGTTCTGCATTCCTCTACCTGGGTAGGAGTAGCCCCTCTCATAGCAATGTAGCTGGAACAGGCTGCATCTTTAAATCCACCAGACTGAGAGTTTCCCTTTCATCCCAACATTGTCCCGGGGTAAGATTGTGTCCACTCCAAGCTCAGGCATCATGCCCTGAGCCGGGAGTAGGGAAGGTACTCTCTTCCTTCTAGGCCTTATGGGCTTGAGATTCAGATTTGGGGGCTGAGCTTCTTTCACATGTCCTTTTCCGTCCTAGGTGCAGGCTACAGATCCTCTTGACTCAGGAATTGGAATCATGGTGACCTTGTAAGCAGTATTCTAGGATGTATAATGCTGACAGCCAATCAGGAAATCCCTGATAGCTAGAGTGCTAAGACTCAAGCTAGGTTGAGCCCATGCTATATAGGAATGGAGTTAGGCCAAGAAATGAATCTCTCTCCTCTCCTCAAAGACTACAGGAATTGAAGAGGGCAGATTATGTCTCCCAAGTTTTCAGAGGGGCAATATTCATATGGCTGTTATTGGCTATATCTTTTAAGTAAATATTCTTTTTTATGAATTAATATTCTAATGGTTAACTATAACTAGGTTATAGGGGACCCTAGAATTGGGGTAATGCTACCTGTGGAGGATTGAGCCAATGGCAGAGACTAGGCGCCCTCCCCTCAAGTCTCTTCATGGCTACTTGAGAACCCTGGGGAGGTCTAAAACATAACATGTTTGACCACAAGACAATAGGAGCTAAGGGAATTATTGTTACTTTGAACAGGGGTGGGATGAAATTTGTGACTGTGCTGTAGATTAAGATGGGAATACATTATTCACAATTAACAGAATATGTACTAAGAAGGTATATTCATACAGACTGAAACATACTATATTTCACTTTCTTCATTTGTTTGTTCCAGGTCTCTTCCAAAAAATGACCATAATACAGAAAATGTTTTACAGTGTTATACATGCAAAATCTGTATTAGGGAGAGAGGGAGAGAATCTGGCTCAAAAGTTTTTTTTTTTTAAAACGAAGGCTGAAAATTGATTTTATATAATTGAGGGGGAAAATAAAAATTATTTTAAGAAGAAATATTAATGAGAAGAAATCCATGATAAAGGAAGATTAGGAAGAAAATTAGGGTAAAAGCTGATGAAATGAAAAACACACGTGAATTTTGCCTGGGGTATGCTTTAGACTAAATAGTCTAAAGCCAATTTCTGATCAGAAATAGGGAATAGTTGAATGATTTGGGAAACAAATTAAAAGTCTGGCAAAAAGACATGGTATAGTAATGATGGAAGACTTCAATTATTCAACTGCTTCTCTCTTCTTAAGGTAAATTGAGTTACATTGAAAATAATTTCTAAAGATGAAGCAATTAACAAATCAAAATCTATTCTGACTCTGATTCTCACTAATAATGAGAAATTAGTTGCTGAAGTAGAAATTAAGAGAACTCTTAGAAAAGTAACTGATCTCTACTAGAATTCTTGATATCAACAGAGCTTCATATAAACTCTAGACGTGAGGAGAACAGAGTTGAAAGAATTAAAAAAAATAGATAGGATCTCATGGATTTTAATTTTAATTTTACCAGGAAAGTCAGTTTTGGAAAGATAGGATATCCTCCAGAATGACATTCTAAAGACAAAAAGGGAAAAAATGTAGTGGAAAAAAATCTGAATTTGGAGTCAGAAGACCTGGGTTCTAATTCCAGTAAATTCTGCCACTTCTACCTCTCCAACTTTGGACAAATCCTTCAACCACTGTGGGCCTTAAATTCCTCAACTGTAAAATGAGGGAGTCAGACTAGATGCTCTTGGGGAACCCTTCTAGTTCTACCTCTATGATACTATAAAGCAATGTGGAAGAAAAATGGAATTTGTCTGAGGTGCCTGTTGTGAAAAAGGCAGAAAACTTATTAACTACTTAAGATTAATAAACACAAACATATATACAAAATAATACAGAAGATGAAAGCAAGTCTAAGTAAAAGAGAATAACATATGTTATCAAGAATATAAATGCTCAGAATAAGTTGAGACTGGAAAAGACAACTGAGGACAACAAGAAGGGAGATGGGTTTTCCTATTGTTTCACTTTATTTGGTTTCCCCTGGTTTGTTTGTTGCTGTACTGGGAGATAAGAGAGGATCAAGGAAGAGATGAGATATTATTTTGTGTGGCTTGAATGATAATATAAACTGCCAGTCAGGAGGAGATAAACCTGCTCAGCTCTAATTTTGAAATCATTTTTCTCTGTCAAGGCAAAGGACTTAGGGTTCTAAAAATTTTACAGAACCAAAATGGCTAAGGGGATGGTAATGTTCAAGATAAATCAATCAACATATATTTATTAAGTGCCTATTTTACACTATATGTTTTTTCTAGGTATTATAGAGTCTACAAAAATGAAAATAAAGGAATCCTTGTTCTCTAGGAGCTGGTATTCTTTCCATTGGGGAAACTAGATAAACAAGGAGCAAATTTAGAGTATAGGACAGCTAGATGATTCAGTGGATAAAGTATTAGGCTTTGAGTCTGAAAGACTTGAATTCAACAGAGGAAAGAGAGAACCTAGATATCCTGGATGAATTCAGGTCATCTAACTGAGATGAGCCAGATTTTTTTTTTAATTTAAACATTATTTTATTTGGTCGTTTTCATACATTGTTCATTGGAAACAAAGATCGTTTTCTTTTCCTCCCCTCCCCCCCCATGCCTTTCCCTCTCCCATAGCCGACGCATGATTCCATTGGTTATCACATGTGTTCTTGACTCGAACCCATTTCCCTGTTGTTGGAATTTGCATTATAGTGTTCATTTAGAGTCTCTCCTCAGTCTTATCTCCTCCAACCCTGTAGTCAAGCAGTTGTTTTTCATCGGTGTTTTTACTCCCACAGTTTATCCTCTGCTTGTGGGTAGTATTTTTTTTTTTAGATCCCTGCAGATTGTTCAGGGAAATTGCATTGATACTAATGGAGAAGTCTATCACCTTCGATTGTACCACAATGTATCAGTCTCTGTGTATAATGTTTTCCTAGTTCTGCTCCTTTCGCTCTGCATCACTTCATGGAGGTTGTTCCAGTCTCCATGGAATTCCTCCACTTTATTATTCCTTTGAGCACAATAGTATTCCATCACCAACATATACCACAATTTGTTCAGCCATTCCCCAATTGATGGGCATCCCCTCATTTTCCAATTTTTGGACACCACAAAGAGCGCAGCTATGAATATTCTTGTACAAGTCTTTTTGTCCATTATCTCTTTGGCCAGATTTTAAAAGAACTGGTAGATATGGTTTGTAACCATGAAAATGTGGTTTCATCAAGACTGTGAATTGCCCAAACTGTAAAGGTTTCGATCAAACTGTAAAGATAATTTTTAGTGTCTTGATTTATATTAAAAATAAGTGGTCGCCATGGGAAAATTCCCAAATATGAAAATACCCAAGTCAGCTGGGTTTTATGGAGATTTTAATACAGATGAAGGAATTAAGGGAAGATAGAGAGAGAGAAAATAGTAGAAAGGGCCTAGGCCAAATGGCCTAGGCCTGAGCCTTAAGGGAGAGAGAGTCAGTCTTTATCACTCACCACAAGATTGTCCCAAGCAAGCTCCAGTCCTTCATTGAAATCCTCAACTCCTGAACTGAGATCAGAGACCCTTCTCTGAACTCCTGAACTCTGAACTGAGTTCAGAGAGCTCCTTTTAAAGAGAATTTTCTCTTATGTCACCTCCCCTAAATTTTCACATCTACCAATCATAGTAGACGCTTTTCGCTTTTCCCCCGGACTGTCCATTCTTAGTTCTCATCACTCTTTAGTTTTCACCTTCTCTGGATATATTATATCTTCTGAGTATTTCACATCTCTTTTGCTAAGCTTGCCTTTTGTAAGTTGCTTGACCTTATAGTGATTAATTTAACCTTTATAGGTACTTAGCACCCTTTTGCATTAGATCTAAAAATAGACCACCTAGCTTAGGGTTTTTACTTCACTATAAGTATGAGTTAGGGACTTTTCATTGTTTAATCAGGAGTTTGCAACTTTATCTTCCCCTAAGACACTGTCTGAGTAGGGTGGAGTAATTTTAAAGTTCCCAATACATTCCTGATCAAGTACCTCCATTGTTAAAAATGGGGAATAGCTTAATCAAATCTTCTGATGTAGAGTCTGAGCAGTTTTAAGATTCACAGGTTGCAATATTTGAAAGATAATGGGAAACAAATGAAATACCACAAAACTGGAGAATAGGAAGGATTCAAATTTTTTTTAAATGTATGTGTATATGCATATGTGTGTTAAGAACAAGATCTGAAAACTGTAGAGCAATGAGCTCACTTTAATTTCTAGGAAAATTCTAGAATGGATCATTAAAGAGATCATTAGTCTACAGGAAATTCATCACCCCTAGAAAGGGAAGTGCTAATTACAAAGAACCTGCATTGTTTCAAGGATAAAACATGCCAGACTAATTTCATTTCAATCTTCAAGTGGTTTCCTATTGAGAAGGGACAGACATGTCCTGGTAAATGTTTAACAACTGGCTATACAACACACTTCTCAGTTTAATTATTATTACCATTTTCTCTTTCTCAAGTCTAAACAATAAGCAAAAATAATAAAAAAATAATAATAAACCAAGTCCTGGTTTATAATATTTGCAGACTTCTAAGGTGTAAATTCTGATAATGAAAATTTGACAGTTGAATCTCTAACTAATAGGATGTGTCTCCAGCATATTCCTAAAGAGGAATTAGATTTGTTCTATATGACTCCAGAAGAGAGAGATCTACGAGCAATGGGTGAAAGCAGTACAGAGAAAAATTTAGGTTTGATGTGAGAGAAAACTTCATAGCAAATTAAGGCTGCCTCAGATTTTAAATGGGTTTCCTGTAGTGGTTATGTTGTCTCCCATCTTTGAATGGAAGTGAGAAATGTGTGTGTGTGTGTGTGTGTGTGTGTGTGTGTGTTTAGTATTTACATATTTGTGAGGTATAAATGCTTATACTGAAAATTTAACAATAGAGTCTTTCTAGCCATCTGGAGCTGGCTGTAGTAGAAGTGAGAAGTGTGTGTTTTTATGAGTGTGTATATATACATGTAAGTACACATAAAGATATTTATGTGTATATACACACACGTATATATTTGCCTCCCCTAAATACTCCTGGTCTCAGGGTAAGAATTTTGTGTTCAAATTCTACTGGCTTCTTTTAAAAGGCAGCCCAGCTGAACAATCTCAGCATTCCCTTCCAAACAACTTTAAAATAACACCTCAAATCAAATTTTGGAGAAGCACAGCAAACAAAAGATCAGAGTGAAACATTTTCCTGTCCTAAGAAAACTTGGGAGATAGGCAGAATTTTGTGACAGTAGGGTGAAAACCTGTCCAGAGCCCACCTCACAACAGAGAGGAGCACCAGGGGAAAGTCACACTGAGGCTACTGAAAGGTCCCTGGTAGCAATTCTAGGGCAAAGAAAGTGCAAGCACAACAGCAGGACAACCAGGGGCCTTTCCTAGAAAAAGATCAGAGTAGTGCTGGTCAAGAGAGCAGTGACCACACCTCTCCCAGGATCACACCACCTTGGAAGCACCAAAAGCTTGCAGACCCCTAGAATTTGCTCTTAAAATAGCAGCACTGAAAAGTTTAAAGCTTAGGTCACCTCCTAAGAAAACAAGGCTCAATTTTAGCATAAATTCAGTCAAGAAATAGGCTAGAAAAATGAGCAAACAACCACAAAAAGAATTTGACTATAAAAAGCCACTACTCTGGCAGAGAAGACCAAAACATAAACTCAGAAGACAACAATATGAAAGCAGTTACAAACAAAGCCTCAAAGAAAAAATCCTAACTAGGCTCAAATCCAAACAAAAAAATTCTTGGAAGAAGTAGAGATAGTAGTAGAGAAAAAAATTGGGGGGAAAAATGAGTATGATGCATGAAAATTGTGAAAAGAGAACCCACAGTTTGGTAAAAGGGACTCGCGCACACACACACAAAATACTGAAGAGAAATAACACCTTAAGAAACAGCATTATAGGACAGCAGGTTGTACAGCGGATGGAGCACCAAGCCTGGAGTTAGGAGGACCTAGATTAGAATCTGACTTTAGACACTTCCTACCTGTGTGATCCTGAACAGGTCATTTAACACTATTTGCCTAACCCTTGCCCTTCTGTCTTAGAATTGTTACTAAAAAAGTAAGGGTTTAAAAAACAAAATAAAACTTGTCTAATGGCAGAAGAGGCACAAAAATTCACTGGGGGTGGGGGATAGGGGTGTGTGAACTTTTAAGAAGCAGAATTGGCCAAAAGGAAAAAGAGTTACAAAATCTCACTAAAGAAAATAATTCCTTACAATTTAGAATTGGGCAAGTGTTAGCTCATAACTCCATGAAATATTAAGAAATATTTTTTTAAGTCAAAAGAATGAACAATACAAGAAATATCTCATTAGAAAAAAAGTCAACCTGGAGAGAAAATTAAAGAATTATCAGAGTACCTGAAAGTCATGATTAAAAGAGAACCTAGACATCATATTTCAAGAAATTATCAAGAAACATTGCCCAGATATCTTAGATCCAAAAGGTAAAACAGAAATTGAAAGAATCTGCCAATTACCTTCTAAAAAAGATCATGAAAACTCCCGGGGATATTAAACAAATTCCAGAGCTACCAGTTTGAAGAGGAAATACTTCAAGTAGTCATAAAGAAACAATTAAAATATTGTGGAGCCATCGGGAACACATAAGATTTAATGGTTTCCAAGTTAAAGAAGCTGAGGGCTTGGAATAAGACCTTCTGGAAGGCAAAGAAGCTAGGATGATAGCCAAAAATAACCTACCTAGCAAAACAATATAATCCTTCAGGAGGGAAATGAATATTTAATGAGATAGAGGATTTTCAAGTTTTCCTCTTGAAAAGACCAGACTTGGGGGCAGCTGGGTGGCTCCATGGATTGAGGATCAGGCCCAGAGATGGGAGGTCCTGGATTCAAATGTGACCACAGACACTTCCTAGCTGTGTGACCCTGGTCAAGTCCCTTAACCCCCATTGCCTAGCCCTGACCACTCTTCTGTCTTGGAACCAATACCCAGTATTGATTCTAAGATGGAAGGTAAGAGTTAAAAAAAAAAGACCAGACTCGAAAAGAAAACTGACACTCAAACACAAGACTCAAGAGAAACACAAAAAAGTAAGTAGGACAGAGAAATCATAATGGTCTCAATAGTTAAACTGTTTACATTCTCATATGGGAGATGATACATGTAACTCCTAAGAACTTTATAAAAGAGTTTACATAGAGTGCATGATTCTATTGGAATGAGCTCTATAAACAATGAAGGCTTGAGAAAGAGGGCTGTACAGAGAAAAAGGGGAAAGGAAGAGGCAGAATGGAGACATTTTTCTCACATAAAAGAGGCAGGAAAGGAAGAGCTTCTATAGTGGAAGGAGAAATGAGGGGCAAGGGTGGCAAGCAATGCTTGAACCTCACTCTCCTCAGAGGTGGTTCTAAGAAAGAAGGATATATATATGTGTGTGTGTGTGTGTGTGTGTGTGTGTGTGTGTGTGTATGTATATATGTATGTACATACACACATACATATAAAATGTAAGGGAATATATACAATAGGGAAATAGGAGGGGAAGGGAATCAGAAAAAGTGGAGGGATGATAAAAAGGACTGAATAACAGAGGCAGTGATTAGAAGCTAAATAGAATTTTGAGGAAGGGACAGGATAAAAAAGAAACAAGAAGAAAATCGATGGAAAGAAATACACAGTAATCATAAAGACTGGATTTTAATGGCTTTTCACAACCTGGCCCTTTCCTATCCTTCTAGGCTTTTTAACACATTGCTACCCTCCAGGAATTCTATGGTCCAACTGCTCTATAAGCAGTTTTTTCCTAATAGATTGTTATTTTCTTTACCTTTACAGTAGCCGTCTTTGATACCTGGAATATTGTCCTTCCTAGACTCCATTTCTTAAAATTCCTTCGCTTCCTGTTCCAGGAAACCTTTCCTGGTCTCACTTCTTCCGAAACCACCAAACCTTCACCTGCAAGATGCGAAAACTTTCCCCACGAAAGCTACTTCCCACCTACTTTGTACTTACCCAAACAAATGTTTTCTCTATTACGAATGTAAACTCGAGTGCAGAGATTTTGTATTTCTTTGTATCCCATTGTGTTGATTACAATGCTTGGCAGCATAGTAAACTCTTAATGATTGTAAATTTAATTGAAAATTATGCTTTCGGTTTAGTCAATCCTGACAATCTGAACGTTAAAATACAGAAATCTTCAAAACGGTAAGTGGATACAGAATGCATCTTATCTCAGACACATACCGCATGACTTCAAGACCCTGTTCAAGAATACCCAATATCCCCAGGATAAAGAACCTATAACGTTTTCCAATGGTGAAAAGTTACTTTCCAAAATGTCACTCTTCTTCCTTCTACAGGTGTGCTTTAAATTTCCAGTACTTCGTAGAAAGAGAAAGAATTTTAGAATGTCGAGCTTCACAGCGGACTGGATTAGATACCTCTTTCCTGATTGGGCAAGATACTCCCGCATTGCTTGGCACTACCCTCCGATTGGTTTACGCCTTTTCTTAACCTCGCGGGATCTCTGGCACTTTTACCCAGACTGCCTCCCCCTAACAGACCCAGAACAGGACTCCATTTTGTGACATTAACGTGCATAGTCCAATCTGCTTTTGTCTTCCAAGACTCTCGAATGGAGGACGCGCGGCGGAAACCGACCTGTTAAAACCTTACGCAATCATGAGCTACATAATAGACCTTTCTTTTTTACTTACAAGTTTGACCGAACGTAAACTTACTAGCAAAAAATCAGAACGAGAAAACTAGTCAAGAGGCGCAAAGATATGTTAGAGCTCCTTATTAAGACAATGGAGGGGGGCCCTGAAAAGGGCCTTTTGGTTTTTCTTGGCGGGGTTGCAAGATGTAGCTGGCTTAACCGCCGAATCCGTAAAGGGTTCTGCCCTGGCGCTTGAGCGCGTAAACCACGTCCATGGCGGTGACGGTCTTTCTCTTGGCGTGCTCCGTGTAGGTGACGGCGTCCCGGATCACGTTCTCCAGGAAAACCTTCAGTACGCCACGGGTCTCCTCATAAATGAGTCCCGAGATACGCTTGACACCACCACGGCGAGCCAGACGGCGAATAGCAGGCTTGGTAATGCCCTGAATGTTATCCCGAAGCACTTTCCTGTGCCGTTTGGCACCCCCTTTGCCTAATCCCTTACCTCCCTTGCCGCGCCCAGACATGGCTAAAGACTGCGAACAATACTGCTAGCAGAGAACCAGACTGGTCAGGAACTCCGCGCTAGCGGTTTATATAGCCAACTATCCGACCTATTTGGGAACTGAAAGCGCGCGGGCGGGGTCGGGGCTTTGGGGTTGTTCTCCGCCCACTAGGTTCAAGAATACAGCGTTTTAAAATGCATAAGCTAAAAAATAATAATAAATTCCTCTCTATTTTGAAAAAAAAAATTAGCGTTTCTGATTATTTAACTCAGAAAAGGGAAATTTAGATCTTTTCAGGAAAATTTCTCTGGAAGATTCTTTAAATGAAGCAAGAGACAAATGAGAGCTGTCTTCTATACCCTGCCTGAGGAGTTCAGGGCAAAAGAGAGGAGCCAAGGACTGGTTTATTTGATTTAAACTTCACACACTACTTAGAATCATAGAGCTAGACCTGGAAGGGATCCAACACACCATTTAGTACAGGAATTCCTTTGTTTGTGTCAGAGTTCCTTTTCCTTTGGCAGGGTGGTGAAGTCCACAGACCCCTTCTCAGAAGGTTTTTAAATATTTAAAATAAAATACGGAGGATTCCTTTGTAATTTGTATTGAAATAGTTACCAACATTGTTTAGAATTCAGTATTAAGAACTTCTCATTCAGTTCTACATTATTCTTATTTTACAGATGAGGAAAGTTGGGCCTGAGAAAGTAAGCAACTTGCCCAGCACTCAGGTTAATACAGTAAACTATTTTTTGAACCTGAGTTTTGCTCTCTTGTACCAGCCTGCTTCCCTAACACTGAGCCCATTAACCTACAACGTTTATTTAACCATATACCGTTAGCCTCAGCCTACTAGCACAAAGCCTTCCTAGTAAGCTGAAAAGGACAAGAAAAGCAATCTAGTCCAACCCACTCCTTTTAAGGGTGAAGGAATTAAGGCCCTGGGATTTTCTCCAGGCCATATAGCGGGTGAGTGACATCAGGAATTAGAATTCATGTCTTTCAGATTCCCAACAGCTCTCTGAATGATTATTAGATTACTTTCTTATTACAAGATTCCTCCATACAGTTGTCCTTTAACAACAATGCATAAAAAGGAAAGGCTTTAACTTGCCCAGAGTTTGAGTGGTATGCAGAAAAGCAAGATTTGAACTCCTATTCTTTTTGTTACTAAAAATGGAGAGATTCTATAATTTACTGAGTTCATAATATTTACAGAATTCTTTTTTAAGGTTTGCAAAGCATCTTACAAATATCTCATTTTATCCTCATACATAGCAACTGTCAATGAGAAATTTGGATGACTCAGTTTACCTCTGCATTTTGAGAAACCTCAGTGCCAAGCACCCCTGTTTTGGGGTGGAACTATGGACTTTAGAGTTCTTTGGGAACTATATCGTTGGTGGGATTTGTGGACATAGCTAATGTTAAGTATCTTTTATTTGTTTTGAAGGCTTCCCTTAGGGTGTTAAGTCTTCTCTAAGGAGCCCAGCTCCTGAATTTGACCCTTGCCTTTGATGTGATATAGCTGACCCCTAGGTGATACCCCTGAGGCTGGCTGCAAAGGGGTTCTCAACAGGTTTGTGGTTTGTCTCTGCAGGCTTACCATAGCAAATTCTCCAGAGGGTATGAGACCCCCCCAAGGTCTGTTTCTCTTCGGAGCTGGCAATCAGCACTGTGTTTTTTCCCAAAGTGGAGTTGGCATTGGAGCTGGCATTTAGTGTGGTGCTTTCTCCCAGGGATAAGGTTCCCAGAGTCCCCAGGCTGTAGGCCCTGTGTGGTAGTTGGCTCTGGGCTCTGTGTGGTGGCCAGAGTACAAAGCTATCCCTATTCCTGATTAAAGAGTGGCTTTTCTGACAACTTTGGTAGTTCTGTGTTATTTCGAAGTCAACACAACTATGGGGAGCTGGTGTTCATTATTATCCTTTTTCAGAGACAATTGAAAACAGATTAAAGAACACTGAGAGGGTCTCAGGTAGTTTGGAATTCAAGTTTTCCTGACTTAAGGACTAGAGTTCTATCCACTGTACTAACTACCTTAGAGAAGATACAGCTCAAGAAAGTTGGAAGAGTGAAGGAGGTGATATAAGTTATAACAGCAAGCTAGTTTCAGTTCCTATTGTACAGTTATTATGTTGATCTATTAGAGGAATGTCAATATTAATCGCTAGCTCTTTCTGATAGTACTTCCTTTAAGTTTTGCAGAATGATTTAAACATTTCTTTTGGTCAGCAGTGTGAGATAAAGGCTGTTATATCCATTTTACAGATGAAGAAACTGAAGCTCAGAAAGTTATTTACCAAACATCGCACAACTAATAAATGTCAGAGATGAGAAACAAGTCAGATTCTCCAAGTTACTCCAAAGCGATTCCATTATATCACTCTCTCTGAGCAAAGTCAAGAAAGCACAGCATGTCTGTCTTTGGGAAAATAATTCATAAATTGGCTAAGGTATAGATTAGTAGAAAATAATATGAAATTCCCCAAAGGGTATATCATAGACCTAGAGGGGACTTCTGAGGTTATCTAGTCCAACTATGTCATTTAATAGAGAAGGATACTGAGATTCCACAATCAGCATGAGAAGCAAGATTTGAATCTGAATTTATCTGATCCCAAAGCCAAAGATAGGAATTCATAAGGGCAGGTTTTTCCATTGTACCATGCAAAAGATTGCAAAAGGCTTGGCAATTGTCTGTTGTCTTGTTAAGGTAAGACTATTGTCAGTGGACAATAGCAGTTACTTGAATATTTTTAATAAAAGGTATGACATGATTAGATCTATGTGCAAGAAATATCCTGTCGAAGTTTGCAGAGGCTGGGCAGAATGACAGTAGAAAGATGTTAGTGAACTTAATGTAGCAGAAGGAACTCTACACTTGAAGTCAGAGGACCTCAGTGGGTATGCTGCCCCTCCTACTATTTTGTGACCTTGGAGCAGGGCTAAGATACCATGTTACAGATCTGGCATTTGGGCAGCCCTTTTCCCCAATGTTCCTGCTAATTATCTCTTCCTTTCCTCCTCTTGATTATATGCTGAACAACCTTATCTTTACCTCTGCAGGAACACAGAGACCTTGATCCATTCAAGTTTTCAGGCCAACTCCCTCAGTTCTTCATGGTCTCTCCAGTCCTCCTTTCTTTTTCTTTAGTGACCCTGGATGACCAGGGAATTATTAAATACAATCCTGCTGATAATATGGAGAACCACCAAGCCTTACTATCTCACTACTAACATGCTATCTAAATCTTCATGTGATTTACCAATGTATCCTGAAGACCTCCTAGTCCTTCAACTGAATCCTGTTCTATATACTGAATATGAGTTCATTGACAGCAGAGAGTTGGCTCAATCTTCAGCTTGAATTACCAGCACTTAGCACAGTGCTACCCTCATAAGGAATACTTAATATACATTTTTTTTTGTTTTTCCAAACCATTTAAGTCATCTACACCAATTTCTTCCTCTTTGCAGAGATAGGGATATACTTATACAAATGTGCTTGATCCAAGGGCCAATGAAGACCTCTCCTGGGGACCTGAACTAGGCTTGTTAGGTCATCAGTTAAGACTGATGGGGGTCATATGGTTCAAGTCTTTCATTTCTATAAACCTGTAGCCCACACAATGATATGCCTAACCAAGGGGACACAGTGGCAGAGGTAGGATTTGGACAAGGACCCTCCTCTACCAAATCCATCTTGCTTTTCATTGCACTGTAGCAGAAGCAAAGCTTTCAGATGGTATAAGATTTGCAATAGTGTTGTGATTAGGTCTTGGTAACTTGCTGGGGACTGCTACAGAGTCACAAGAAAGAAAGACTGGACCATTATCAAAGCAAAGATAATGAGCCTTTATTGTAAGCAGCACACCAGATTTACACAATCTATCCTCCCCAATCCTCCCCAGAATGTGAACAGGGGAGTTAACCCATTCCCAGGATTTCTTGGAACTGTTTATGCAGCCTTGAACTGAGATTTCTAAGTTTTGGTGTACTCAGGAGGAATGGTATGTCACAAACACCTGGGAAGAGGAATTCCATTCCATGAAGTCATGAAAGGTTCACTGCAGTAACTAATTAGATAGGTGAAGTCAGAGAGAAGGAGGGGATATAAAGGAAAGGCCCAGTGAATGGTGGTACAAAAGGCATCTATAATGAAGGTAAGAAGAGGAGCAAGTTTAGGGAGAGCTATTTAAATAGCTTCCTAATTGATCTCCTTACTAGCAATATCTCCTCTTTCTAACAGGTTTCCCACCAAGCCCCCATAGCACAGATAAGCCTGTTTATATGCTCAATATCTCTGGTGATTTTAAGGGAACTAGAATCTCCTCAGCCAGGCAGACATCTGAAGCTTTCCACAGTCCGAATCTAATCTATCTTCCCAGACATTAAACAACATTTCCTTTTGAATTCTCTGTATTCCCACCAACCGTGTCTACTTGCTGGGCCTGAACTCTGCATTTTCTTTAGAACTTTGTAGTTGTTGACTAGTCTGTGCTGAGTTTAGAATCTTTAGCTTCCTTCAGGGTTTGCCATCTCCTAGGTCTCCCTTTGGACCCTTAGTTGTTACTGTTGCCTCTCTCCTTAAATTATTTTACATTTAATTTACTGTGAAAATGTTGCATCTCCAAGCAGAATGAAAGCACCTTCAAGGACAAACATTGTTCATTTTGTTTTATAGGATCAACTTAGCATGGTTTCTTGAAGATAAAAATGTTTAATGAATGAATGTAGAATGAAGGAACAAAGAGGGAGGTAAAGATAAAATCAGTTTGAAACACATCAAAGGCAGGGAAGAATAGTGCACAGTGACAACATTTGGCCATCCTGGAATTGTGTCGATGGCCACTTATGGGGCTATGTAAGTTTGTGGTATTATTATTAATAATAATGGCAGGAACCGTATCTTATTCACTTATCTTCCATAGTGCCTAACTTGTGCTGTAGGCCTCAAATAAGTATATTTTCACTTAACACTAATATACATTATATATATCACTTTAAGGTTTACAAATTACTTTTTTTACAAAAATTGTTTTAGGTAATAGTTCAAGTCTTGTTTTCCTAGTTTTACAGTTTAAAAACCTGGGGCTCAGAGTAGCCAAGTAAATTGTCCAGGGAGACACAACTAGCTGATAGCAAAGCATGTAAATACTGGTTTCCCATTATGCTATACTGCCTATGGATCACTATGAATGAATGAATGAATGAATGATAAAAGTATAGTTTCCTACTCAAGGGGATCTGTTCTAAGTCTATTACATTTAATACTGCCTTGGGAAATCTAGGTGACTTGTTGACCACCTCAGAATAGGTGACTGAAGCTAACCTAAATTCTGGTTGGCCCTTCTTGAATAAAAACTATATTTTAAAAGTATGGTTCTTCATTCTTTAAAATTTTTAAAAATAGAATGTCCCCACTATGGGACATGTGACCCTCTTAGGGGATGTAAAGCAATGGTAAAAAATGATTGGACAACATGACCAATATGGAAATAAATGTTACATGATCACACAGGTATAACCTATATCAAACTGCTTATCATCTTAGAGAGAGGAGGAGAGAAGGGAGGGAGAGAATTTGGAACTCAAAATTTTAGAAAGAAATGTTTGTTTTTATATGTAATTGGAAAAAATAAAATGTGTAAAATGATTGGATTTTTTTCAAGTATAACAAATATTTCAACATATTTAAAAATATTTCAACATAAATATACCTATTTTTTACAGCAAACACAAAGTCAACTTCTAAGTCAACAGAAATGAAACTAACAGTCAATTTGCTCCAAATGCCGGTGAATGTATAATGACATTTAATATGATCTGCCAAAATGAGGTCAAATTTGAAGACTGGGCTTTGTATGTTGGGGGAAGTCACCCAGCTGTCAGTCATATTCCTAAAATGAACCCTTGTCCATGTTACTTCCCTAATCCATGAAATGCAGTGGCTTTCTTTTGCCTTCAGAATCAAATATAAAATTCTGTCTTTTAAAGTACTTTACAGTCTAGCTACTTCTATCTTTCCATTCTTCTTACAATTTATCACCTTCTATGTATTCTCTCTCTCTTTTTTTAATCCTTACCTTTCATCTTGGAGTCAATACTGTGTATTGGCTCTAAGGCAGAAGTGTGGTAAGGGCTAGGCAATGGGGGATAAGCTTTTATGTATTCTTGATACAATGAAACTGGCCTGGCTTCCTTGCTGTTTCTCATATAGAACACTCCTATTTTTTTTTAACTGGTTGTCTCCCTTCCCTTCTAGCCTTCATGGATTTCTTAAACATTCAACTTAAAACATTTAAACTTAAAGGATCAAATCTCCTCAATGAATCCTTTCCCATCTTTCTTCCTCCCTTCCACTACTTAGTGCCTTCCCTTTGATATTATCTTCCATTTGCACTCTGTATCTTGCATATACTTAGTTTTTTGCATGTAGTCTCTCCCAGCAAAACAGTAGTCCCTTAAGGGAAGAGACTATGTGTTTTTGCCTTTTTTCTATATCACCAGTGTTTAGCACAATATTTGGTATACAGTAGAGCTATTGGTGACCCCACTTCCATGAATCACAACTGGTATTCAATTCATTGGATGATAACAAGGGCTTCCAAATCATCCACTTCTATGTAGAAAGTGCTAGTGATTTTTCCTTGCTTCAGAGGAATTCTAGGACAGTGACTGGTGGGGTATTATCTGTTATCTCCATTCCCAAGTCTACTTTTTGGAATCTTTGAGCATAATAATTGATTGAGGAAGGAAGAGAAAATGTAGAAGAAAGTGTGGCTCACTCCATGACTGGCCTTGAAACATTATTATTCATTGTAAAGTTAGAAAACTTGGAGACATTTCTTATCTGAATTGTCCCAAAGCTGAGGGTACTAAATAGTAACAAAGAACACAGATGCCATTAAATTTATTCATTGTTTGAAACTCTTAATTCTTTCAAGTGATGCTCTAAAGTTATGAGCCTATTTATTCTCTATATGGGCACCATAAACAGGTTAACATTCACTCACATTCAGCTTTACATATCAGGACAGCTTGCATCAGCAAGGTGAAAAGGATTTAAAAAAAAAAAAGCCATTAGATGGAGCAAACCATGGGATATCACTAGAGTGGGAGAGGTAGGAGATTGCAACTGATATGGTTATGGAAACCCTCAACTCAGAAATAGCAACAAATCCTGACAATCTTGACAGTTAGATCATCAGTCTGATTTCAGAGGTTGCCACAGGGCATCTAAGGCAGAGGATGCTGCATGTTGTTTTGCTTTTTTTTTTAAGTATTAAACTATATGATAGGGTGGGACAAGGGACTGTGCCCCTCATCCCACTATGCTGAGAAGATAAATCAAGCAGGAAACTAGTCATTAGGGGTTTCACCCAATTTGTGTATGGGAGACTTCAAGCACCAAATAACTTAAGCCCTGACCCATCCTCTATTCCTGGGGCCTTTCTATTGGGGCTTATGTTTATGAAGCTTCAGGGGTCCCTTATTGCTTCTTAGATAAAATATAAATTCCATTGTTTGGAACTTAAAGCCCTTCATAGTCCAGAATAGATCCAGATTTCCTATATAAAAATACCTTATCTTTCCCCTTTGGGTAGTTATTTCCAAAAGAATTCTTGATGCATAACCTTAAGACTGTTAAGAGGCAAAAAAAAAAAAAGCTACAGTATAGGATGGAGATTGAGAATGAGAATTTGGCAAGTTCTGAACATGGTAGTCTATTGCTCTGAAATGTCTCATAGAAGCTCCAAGTTAATCTTGATTGTTTTGCTGGACTTCCCCGCCACGGATCCCAAACACTTCCTTTGCTACTTCAATACTTCCGCTAAAAATCTGTTTAAACTGTTTACTGAGCCGTCTATTTGAGTTCCCAAAGTTAGTTAAGGCATAGAAATGCAGCCTTGTTCTGTGGAAACAAATTAAAATACTCCAAGCAGGACTAGTTACAGCTTTTTTAATGAAAAGTTGGGGGGCCCTGAAAAGGGCCTTTTTTTCTTGCGGGGTTAGTAAGAGCGCCTTTTTAGCCTCCGAATCCGTAGAGGGTTCTGCCCTGGCGCTTGAGCGCGTAGACCACGTCCATGGCGGTGACTGTCTTCCTCTTGGCGTGCTCCGTGTAGGTGACGGCGTCCCGGATCACGTTCTCCAGGAAGACTTTGAGCACGCCGCGGGTCTCCTCATAAATGAGCCCCGAGATACGCTTGACACCACCACGCCGAGCGAGACGGCGGATAGCAGGTTTGGTGATGCCCTGGATGTTATCTCGGAGAACTTTCCGGTGGCGCTTAGCACCCCCTTTGCCTAAGCCCTTTCCTCCCTTGCCACGGCCAGACATGATTTAGCTGATCAGCTGCGAAAAGCTAAGTGCCGTTTCGAGCGCTGCAGTCCCTTATATATCCAGTTAGCCGACCTGTTTGGGAACTGAAAGCGCGCGGGCGGGAACGAAGTTTTCTGAGTCCTCTTTCTCCGCCCCTTTTGGCTCTGACACTATTGGCGGCAGATCCTGTTCCAGAAAGCCAAGATTCTTACGTTCTCTCTGCTAAACCGCCCATTCCATCTTTAAGAACGCCTTTTTCTCCCTTTCCTTTTTCTTTTGGACTTAGGCGAGGCATTTTCAGAGACAGCTTTCAAGAAAAATTCTGTGTTCTTTCTTATTTCATAAGCTTGTAGAGCTTAGAGCAAAAAGCCCAAAAGCCTGATGGCTTCTTAAGGTTTGTAGCCAACGGACACAAGTACCCACCAGAGATTAAATTAAAATGCATCTAGTGTTTGCTTCTGGCGTCCATATGCACGGGAAGAAGAAGGGAGGGAATGGAGCGTTAAAAAAAAGCGATTATTAGTCATTCCATCAACTGGGAAAATATGTGGGAATGTTTACTTGGGCACATGCACAGGCAGCACTTCATTTCAGAATGTACGAAAGTAAGATTGTTAAACTCAAAGGATCAGTCACAATTTAGGACAAGCAAGTCAATTTTTTGTTTTTATTTTTTGGTCTGGGGGTGTAGAATGGTTCGGGATCGGGGAATAACATGGGAACGCCTCTGGGTTTGGGAAGAAAATTCTTTTTAAAAAAAAAGGCAAATGAAACAAGAAATAATGTCATTTGTGGATACGAGGTAGCCAATTGGAAGAAGAAAAAAATCTACGTTGTGCAGTTAGCAGAGTGGCGCAGCGGAAGCGTGCTGGGCCCATAACCCAGAGGTCGATGGATCGAAACCATCCTCTGCTATCTCGTGGCTATCACTTTTGTTTTAATTGATACCTAACTTTACATTTGAAAATATGAATGCTATTTAGCTTCAGAGTGAAAATAAGAAATCGAAAAGATGAAAAGAAAAATTAATGTGGACTTTTTAATATTTGCTATATGTCCTCTTTTGAAATATATCAAAAATCATGTTATTCACTTCCATGTACAGAAGTGATAGACTCAGAGTGCAGACTCAGGGCTTCATTTGTTTGATGTGTTTTTTGGCCAATGACAGAATTTCTTTTGCTCGACTATACATCTTTGTTACAGGTTTTGCTTTTTTTTCTTTCTCAAAGAGAGATAGGAGAGGATTAGAAAGGAAGTGGAAGAGAGAGAGAATTCTGACCTTGAAACCAAATAAAATTGAATTAAAAAACCCCAAAAACATATCATTAACCTTTATCGGTTATATGTTGCATTTAAAAACTTCACTTATCATCACTGTTACCTGATGTGTCCAATAATGGTAACCATAATTTTTATTTTGTCAGAGAGTAAGCCTGTGCGATTAAGATGATTGGTGAAGTAGAGAAAATATAAAGTGAAAAGTTGAGAGTATTAAGTTGGAGAAAAAAAGTGGGTGACACTGGAGAAAGCAAGTATTCTTCCTAGATTAGATAAGAATTTGATTTATCTTTATCTTACACCAATGGTAATGAGTCACAAACAGTCCTCTTAGCCTAAGGTAGCAGAGTGGAGAGCTTTTAGGACCGAATTGTTTCTTTTTTTTTTTTAATAAAGCTAATAAAGTTTTTCAAAAGAATGTTTAGAACCTACCCACTTTTCCATTCTGGGCCTCATAAAGGACTCAAAACCTCATGGATCAAATAGAAACTTTTTGTTGGGTTTAGTGGAAAGATATGTAAAAGTATAGTACTTGGTAAAGTCAGATCTGCTTGTAAAAGTATAGTACTTGGTAAAGTCAGATCTGCTTGACTGAGGAAGAACATCCCCTGTTATTTAATTGATTACAAAAATAAAAGACCTTCAAGAAACCAGTTGTTAAGTTATAGTTTTTGATCACACTTAGTACACAAGAATTACATTTTCTTTCAAAAGGGCACTAATTCCTCCTGTGTATATTTTTTCCTCAGAAAAGATCTTTTGTAATTGGCAGAACTTAAACTTATAAAGGGTATCTCTAGGGCTTTCAGATTATTAATTTAACTATTGAACCATGTTTATCTTGCTAAAAGAGAGCTTATTAAAACTTTAGAATAATCTTATAAAGCATTCAGTTATTCATTCATTTTTTGTTCTCGTTAAATAAATATTTATTGAGTATCTATTACATATCTGACATTAAATGAAACTGAACAAAATACTGGGTTTAACCTGAAAGGAAATGAAGAAATGAAACATTCATGAGTTAAGTAGAAGCTCGTAGTAGTCGTGGCCGAGTGGTTAAGGCGATGGACTTGAAATCCATTGGGGTTTCCCCGCGCAGGTTCGAATCCTGCCGACTACGAGATAGCGTTTTGTGCACAATAAGTATATTTTTTTAATAAGAGGAAGGTGATTCTGCAACCCCCTTCAACTACACCTCTGTTTCTTAGCAATGTCCTACTGATTTGAAGTATAATTTTCTTCTCTCTGAAAACAGAATTAGGAAAGGTCAAATTGTCCATCGACGTCTCTGTGATTCAATTTATGTTTTTCAGAAATGAGGAATCTTCGACTATTTCTAAATTCACTCAGTTCTAACGTTCTGTAATTCCTTCAAGTATGATATTTGCTTGTAAGACGTCAGAGAAAGATGGAATAGGAATGCAGCATGGGGAAATTGGATTGTAAGATTTTGAATAGAGAATGGGTATATTTTCATCGACGAGAAGTACATTTCAGGAGCTCCAAATAGCACGAAGGTTTGAAATTAGGAAATCCCACTCCAAATTTTGAGGATGTGAAGAAACTTTACTGAAGAAGAGGAAGCAGTCAATATAATGAAAGCAGGGGTTATATAGTTTTGCCAACTTTGTACCTCCTAACCTCCTAAATCATTAATTAAGTTTGTGATTGGTTGTTTTACAGACTGATCTAGACCAAAGAATTTGTCACCGGGTGAGTGATGAGAATGACTGACTGATGACTATCATCATCACTGGATAAAAAAAGTATAGAAATTTGTTGTACAAAATGCTAGGGTAGAGAGGAAAAGGCTAAGAAGGAGAACTTTTTATTCTTTCCTAAGTGAAGATTTAGACTAAATTGGAAATTATGCACGGTTTTTTTAGTTTAAACTCAATCACTGGAGTGATTCCACTTACCTACGTATGTGCAAGTTACCAGTCATGTCCCCACCGTTAAAGGATTAAAATGCAGAGATTTGTTAAGCAAGAGAAACCGACGAGGATGGGATTCGAACCCACGCGTGCAGAGCACAATGGATTAGCAGTCCATCGCCTTAACCACTCGGCCACCTCGTCTACTTACCTAGATCTTCTGGTGTAATTCAGTAGTAGTGAAGGTTTTTCCTAGAGCGAACTATGAACTAGTAAATTTCTCCATATTCTTTCTTTTCATCAGAAAAGCCTTTCCGAACACGTCATATTGACGAACTCGAAAAAATAAGCAAATGAAAAACGAAGGTCCCACCGAGATTCGAACTCAGATCGCTGGATTCAAAGTCCAGAGTGCTAACCATTACACCATGGGGCCTCTCACTGCAAATCAGACTGCGAAATTGATCCTTATTGGACGTAGCCAATCTTTTTTCCCTTTCTACCCTCTTGTTTCTCCTTCACGTTTAAGATTCCAAAAACTGTTTTCAGCCTTTCAGTGGTGCCTAACAACCACCAGGCTCACAATCTTTATAAATACGGCCCAGAGAGGGAGACGAAGCAGGACCTAAAGTTCGACTCGGCCTGACCTCCCACCCGACTCACAAAATTCCCCTAAAAATTCTCTCTCGAGTTTCTCTAAACACACAATCGCCCACACATGGAGCTCTAAGGATCGGCTTTACTAGGAGGCTCAGATTCCCAGAATTCACTGGGCCAGATGGGAGACTACGCGTGCGTCTGTGCAAGTCTGTGATTGGTTCGCAGAGGTTTCCCTGGTGGAAGTATTAGCTAGCGTATCCTTCTAGCAGAAGTGCGAGTGAGTAGTTTCCCTCTGATACCAGGTTTTCTGGCGTATTCCGAGCTGATCATGGTTGTTTGGGGTTCTCTTTACCTACTGGAATGAGAGACCACTATATCCCATAACTTCCGGGAAGGTGGCGGGTAATCGGCCTCTCTTGTGCCGGAGGAGGAA
Source organism: Monodelphis domestica (assembly GCF_027887165.1). Lineage (NCBI taxonomy): Eukaryota > Metazoa > Chordata > Mammalia > Didelphimorphia > Didelphidae > Monodelphis > Monodelphis domestica. Next base: position 495,035,537 of record NC_077228.1, on the reverse strand, counting down.
GCCCTTCTTGCTCCGCCTTCTCTGATTTTTGGGCTCCTTAATCAGTACGGAGGAGCAACCCCTTCTCCTTCGCCCCCCATTGTCTTGTTTCGCGCCACGTGCATGTATGTATCTGAGTAGCTACATATGTGTATATAGGTTTATGTATAAATGTTTAGATATTTACACATTATGTTGTGTCAACCCGTCCGAAAACTCAAACTAAGTGATTAGCAAATAAAGTGAGCCTTCTATTCGGGTTGAAGGAATTGAAATTTGAGATAAGGGCTTATTTAGACAGGGATGTCAGAGGAGGGTGGGAGAAAATGGTCAGGAAGTAGGAAAAACATTGAAAAGCCGAACCACAGGGAAGTGTCCTTGAGACTTTCTCTAGGAACAGGGGTGATTAGAAACCGCTGGGGTATGCAGGAATCTTCGAGGGGTCTGGGCCTGAAGGATAGGCGTTGGTGTAAGTTATGTATTCCTGAAAAAGCAAAATGTCATTACTTTTGTATTATAACATTGAGAAAGCCTCAGTGTTTTACCTAAATTAAAAGTTAATAATCTTAAGACTACAAACTCTATTAAGCTTCATTGCACTAGCAGGAAAGGAATAATAAAGATGAGTAAAATACTATGTGTTCTAAAAATGTAACAGACAAACTTTTTTAAAGCAACAGTTCTCAAACTTTTTTGTCTCTGGAACCCTTTACACTCTTAAAAATCAGTGAGGACTCTCCCCAAAAGTTTCTGTTTAAATGGATTCTATTGATCAATATTTATCCTATAGACATTCAAACATATTAATGGTATGAAAATGAATTTGACCTTATAACTTACCTCTGAAAGTGGTTCTGATATCCCTAAGAATCCTTGACCACATTTTGAGAACCACTTTTATGGAGATTCATGTTTATGTCTCCTTGAGTCCCCAGAACTATACATTGTGTCTTGGTATAACATGACAAATTAATCTTTGGTTTATTATCCCACTTCTTTAGATAAAAATTATGTCCTTTAAAATAATAACTGGCACTTCCAGGTAAACATGGCCGAATTCTAGATGCAACTCTTCCTCTTCCCAGCACCCATGGCTATAGACTACCTCAAAAGACCAAAAAAAACCATTCTTATAAGACCGGAGGGACTCTACAGTAGGGGGAAACATTGCAGAAATAGATACTGTGGAGAATATTTCTGGTTGTGGTAAATGATATACTCTGGCTTGACTAGAGAGCTACTAGGGGAAACTTCAGAGTGTCTAGTTATAATGGAGATAGAGATATGTCTTCAGAGATAGAGAGATGCTACTAGAGGGGTGTAAAAATGGAGATTTGAACACCGAACTTCAATTCCCAGGAGTCCTTGGCCACTTCCCAAAATGCCTTGTAACCTCACCTGGACTGAGAGGAGATGGAGTATTTAAACTGACTGTATCCGCCTACCCACTCTCTTTCTGCTTCTGCTTCCAAGCACACTGTCTTTCAAGATGTAGTGTAAGTGAAATTGAATGGGCCTTTCGGCCCTCTTAGGCACATGCTTTCTTATTTTGTATTTTCTTTATTTCTTAATCTTTAATAAACTTCATAAAAATATAATACTTTTATTACTAGAAACAAAATTTTAATCTTAACAGGGGGTACTCTGGGGTTGCCTATCTATCACTATTGATGGCTAATAGATCAAGATTATTTCCTCCTCCTCCCTTATTGCCTCTGTGAATCTTAAAATTTCTCAGACTACCTTGGAACATTATCTTAAGGTTATGGTTAAGGTTATTGCCCATTTAAACAATGGAGGTATTTGATCAGGAATGTATTGGGAACTTTAAAATCACTCCACCCATATTTAGGCATACTTTAGGGGAAGATAAAGTTGTAAAACTCCTTAGTGAACAATGAAGGTAATTAACTCATACTTATAGTGAGGCCAAAACCTTAAGCTAGGTCTATTTTTAGATCTAATACAAAAGGGTGCTAAGTACCTATGAAGGTCAAATTAATTACTAAAAGGTCAGGCAACTTGCAAGGGGCAAATTTAGCAAAGAGGTGTGAAATACTCAGAAGATATAATTTACCCAGAGAAGGTGAGAACTGAAAACTAAAAATGGGCTGTCCTAGGAAAAGCATCTACTGTGATTGGTAGACGTGAAAATTTAGGGGAAGTGACACAAGAGAAATTTCTCTTTAAAAGGAGCTGTCTGAACCAGTTCAAGGTAGTTCGATTTAATTCAGCTTTGGGAGCTGAATTGGAGGTCAGGAGTCAGAGGAGGCTGCTGGGTCTCTGAACACTAGGGTTTTGCTTGGAAAGATCTTGTGGTGAGTGATTAAAGACTGACTTAGTTTCTCTCTTAAAGAGAAAAAGCCTAGGCCATTGGCCTAGGCCCTAGCCTTTTCCTGCTATTTCCTCTTACTCTGTCTCTTTCCCTTTCCTTAATTCCTTCATTTATATTAATTAAAATCTCCATAAAACCCAGCTGACTTGGGTATTTCATATTTTGAGAATTTTTCCCATGGTGATCACTTATTTTTGACATAAAATCAAGACGCTAAAAATTTTCTTTACAGTTTTGGCAATTCAGTTTTGAAACCCATATTTTCCTGATCACACCTCCCTTCACCACCATCTTCTTGAAGCCTTTGGCTTTGCCCCTCCCCCCTGAGTGGACTGTGAGATTTATGAAGAAAAACTCCTTTCTTTTCTCTTCTCAAGTCAGGGGTTTTATTGGGAACAACAGGATGGAAATTGAAGTGAGAGGAATGAGGTTGTCCCTAATCTAAAAGGAGGATTAGGAGGACTTTGGGAATGTCAGTCCTGTCACAGCTGTGACACAGGGGCAGTCAGAGAGTGTGGAGGACAAGTATTTTTCTTCTTTAAACCAGCCAGATAATCTTTGCTTGAGTAATTCAAGTCCAGACTCTATCAAAAGCCACAAAGGTCTCTCTCTGCCTAGAACAGAAAAAAAGCCAGTCTCTTGGTCAGAAACCCAAGAGCAGAAATTTCTCAGTTCATCTCTCTGGCCAGGCTCCAACTGACTTTCCTGGGAATATATTATTTTGGAATGTTCACCTTGATGACAGCTGAGATCCTTTACTTTGTTTTGCATGCTTGTCTTGTCTTGTAAATCCTCTCTTCCTTCATGCCTCTTCCACAGGATCTACCCTCCCCCACCTCACCTATTGAGCCAGAGTCAGAGCCAGCTTGTGCCAGAATCAGCTAGTGAACGAGGGGAACCTCTAGAGAGAGCAAGGGGCACCTCTAGGTCCTTGGGAACTGACTAAGACCACCAAAGTCCTACCCCTGAGAGCAGCTACACCTGAAATCCCAGTGGGAGGGGGAGCATAGACCATGGGCACTCCTGAGAAGGTAATGCAGAGAAGAGCCCCAAACAGAAGCTGCGAACATCGAACAGCAGAGGCTGCGGAGATTCAAGAGCTTACCTCAGGCAAAACCCTTGCTCCTTAACTCCATACACAGAGAACCTGCCCAGCTCACTCAGATTTCTGACTAAAAAGGGAAGGTAAAACCTCCACTGTGATGGCAGATTGCTCACAGGACCAACAAACACTCTCTAAGAAAAACAAAAAAAGGCAGTGACCCTCGAAAATTTTTACAGAGGAAAAACCCAGGCTACAGAGGAAATACAGGTGGAAATTCAAACACAGACAAAACCTTCTAAAAAAATGGAAATTGTCCACAAGCTCTGGAAGAATTTAAATTGGAGCTTATCAAAAAGATGGAAGCCTTCTGGCAAGAGAGGTGGGAAATGGTTGAAAGAGGAAGTCAAAAAATTATAGCAGAAAGTAAAAAAATTAAAGCAGAAAACCAGGCCTTAAGGACCAGAATTGAGCAACTGGAAACCAATGATCTGGCAAAACATCAAGAATTAATAAAGCAAAGTCAAAATAATAACTAACTTTATAATATAGATGACTAACAAAAAATAAAGTTAATCTTGAAAGCATAAAATTTTCCACATTATCTTTATTACTCAAAATATTTGAAATACCTTTTACTTTTGTTATGGGATTGGTGGGAGTGGAGGGACTAGTCTTGTCTTTGCAATTGCATGAAATAAATATGTGATGCTAATACTCTGAGATTCTTAACACAATATGGATGCCCCCCAGTTGGTTTTTTCCATTCACATTCCCTGACCATCTCCTTCCAACATTCTTCCCAGTCTGCCTGTCATCTTTCTAAATTTCTGCTTTATCACCCCAAATTTTCCATTTCTTTCTCAGATCTCCCTCATTGCATTCCCCTCAGGCCCCCTTATCTTATGTATCAACTTCTTTCACTTCTCTTCAGTTTTTGGAGTGAAGAAATCTTGACTTTCTATATTTGCTAACTTCAAGGCAATTCCCACTACCCCAATTCCCTTTTGCTGCCTGAATATTTGGGACTGGGAAGATGATATTGTATTGTCCTGCAGAAGAAGTCATTGTACCTACTCAGCTTTCACTCATCAAATTGTTTGGTATTGTAAAGATTAAAATTTAGGGGAGAGGGGGAGACTGAGGCAGGTAGAAATTAGTTTCTCTCTGCAAGGAATATATATTTTTTAGAGGTTTATTAAAGGTTAAAGATTAAGAATATACAAGTAAGAAACATGTGCCTAGGCCAGAGGCCTAGACAAAATAACCTCACATCATGGAAGAGACGCCTCGGCTCCAAAAACGGAAGTCCAAAAAGGGCCGAGCCCTTCAAAAGCCTTTGCTTAAATATCTTCTCGATCTCGGCCCAGGTGAGATTACAAGGCATTCTGGGGAAGTGGAGCAAAGGCTCATGGGGATTGTAGTCCTGTATTCGAGTCTATTTTTTACATCCCCCCGTGTGATCATTTGTGGAAAAATTAATTTTTCCCCAAAAGGATCATAAAAACATAATAAACTTAAAAGATTACAATAGTGTGAGGGTAAGAGAAAAAAGAATAAAACCAATAATTTCTGAACACATTGACAAAAAGCCGTTAGGGGGCAGTCCCCTTTGGCATAAAAGTATACATACAAATAAATGTTCAATCAACCACACCCAAAGTTCAATTTTGTGCAACTTGTGGTCTGGAGGCTTCTTCATGGTGGCTTCTCCAACAGTTCAGTTCTGGATTCAGAGAGGTAGCATCTTCTTCACCTAAAATTCTTCTCAAAAGGAATTTAAACTTTGCAATTTAAATAATGATATTTTTTACATTCCCCCGTGTTGTGGGTGATTGAAAGATTCAGAATCAGTTAGGGATGCATGGCTGAGGTATGAGGTATATGAATCAATTGGCAAGAGATATTAAAAAGACACCAGAAAATCCAAAAGAAAAGAAAAATTTCTGGATGAAAATATAGACTATCAAAGTCTTATGTGTAAAAATTCCAAGTAGAAGAAAAATAAATCTATAACAGGTCCTTCAATCAGGGCCCAATCAAAATGATCTAAGTAATGATGCATTTACCCAGTCAATAGCCAGGACTACAGAAAGGTACCACACTATGAGAGGCAGAAAAGAAAGGGACCAGATTATAGAAGCCAAGTAGGAGCCAAGGTTTCGGGGATACTCATTTGTGAGTATTTTCAGAGTGAGTGTAGATACAAGGAAAGCCTATGTCTTAACACATGTTAAACATAGTAACCTTGAGTCTTCACACTAGGTTCAAGATCTTTGTATTGGCTTAGAAGTGCATCAATCCATCCTAGATTGGCCTTTCTTTGGCCCTATGAAATGGCTCTTGTGTGTATCTCTTGTCCTGGAATCAGACAGAATCATTAAGCAAAGTCCCATAATTTATTTAAATAATTAGTGGCATCAGTTTCATAGTCACAAGCTTTTTAGGGCATGCATTAGAAAATGTATCTTAAACTTGTAGCACTGAAAATCAAAAGGTTAAAGAAAATCTTAATACTGGTGACATGTGCTTCAAATATAAAAAGGAGAGAAAAAATAATAAAAAAAAACTGAAAAAGTATATTGCACATGCAAGAAAAATATAATAATAAAAGAGCTTTAAAAAAATTCAAAAATATAGCTTATAACCATTGACACTCTGTGTCAGTTAAGAAAATATAAAATACAAGGCTTTCTCACCAAAAAATGAGATCCATTTCCTCTTTGTATCTGGCCATGATCACTGTGAGTAGAAGGCAAATGAACTGAACAAGGTTAACAATTTTTTCATCTTTAAAAATACAGTAGTACAACTATGTAGTTACCAAAATCCCCAAAATTCTCAATAGCCCAATTAATTACAATAGCAAACAAACACACTTTCATATTTCACATAAGTTGCTGTATGACATTTTTAAAACCTATGAATTGATGGACATTTGTCACAATTTTTACAAATGTAGCAATCCTTCAACCTTGGTATTTAAACATATTTTAAAACAAAGTAAAACTCATCTTGGGTTTAGAACATAATCAAGAAATCTATATATCATCCTGGTAGAAGTAAAATAGTGAGCTGAAGAGCATAAATAAAGGGGTGCTCCTTGTTCTTGGAGGCTTTTCCCAAGGGTACAAATGCCCTGAAATTAACTGCCCAACTTCCATTCACATGTGGGAAGGTTGGGGGTTATAAAATACATTTCACTTCAGCTACTAGAATGGGCCTTACCTCGTGGTAGGGGCAGGCAAAAATAACCAGACTGTTAAAAAAAATTCCAAAATCATATTTAAAAAACCCTTAAAATCAAATCATTTGAGTATTTAGCACATTAAATTTTCAAAGGTTGTTAATACAATTATAACCAGTTCTGAAGTCCATCTATCCTCAGCAAAATAGAAAAAAAGCTGTTTTTTCATATATGGGCTTATTCACAATAATATTTGCTCAACACAGTTATAGGGGAAAAACAACAGAATTTTAAAACTCAGTACATTCAAAATAAATTCAATCAACCTTCAGTTCACAGAATAATATTCAATCCAGTAATATATGAACTTAAAATCACAAAGTTAAACCTTAAACAAAACAATGCAATAGAATACAGAGATTTTTTTTAATAAACCATTGGAGTCTGAAATGCCTTAGAATGTAGCCTTTAGTCTCTTCAAAGTTCCTTGGGGTTTTTTTGTTTGTTTGTTTGTTTTTAATTATCCATTTAAATGTCTATTGTCCGAAGGTAGAGTAGTAAAGGCTAGGCTAAGGGGTTCAAGGGATCCGTCCAGGGCCCCATAGCTGAGAAGCATCGGAGGCCAGATTTTAACTAGAGACCTCCCGTCTCTGGGCCTGGCTTCCAGTTCGCTGGGCCACCCATTTTCCTCCCCAAAGTTAAAGTTGAATCTTTGGGCTGAGTCTGCTCCCAGACGGGCAGGTAAAATCAATGAAACTGACAGAAGAGTCAAAAATCCTTTTAAACAGCCCATTGCTATTAAGTTTCTGTTTGAAAAGATCTGTTTCTTCTCTTTAGTCTTTTCTGTCTTTCCCCTCTCTGATACCCCTGTGGCCAATACCCCCAGCCACGTGGAGGCTTAGCCTAAGGGAAAATTGCCCGGTCTCCTTTCCCTCTGGTCTCTCCCCTCCGCCCACGTGGCCAATACTGTTACCAGCTGGTCGCAATGAGTCCTCAGCGATCTGCTCCAAGGATCTGGGTGATGAGCCGGCTGGGTCGGAAGCCAGATGGGTGAGAGACAGACTGCCGGGGTGGGTCGGGCTGGGAGCTGGAGCACAGCTCAGGCACCAGGTGAGAGGCCAGGAGCAGAAGCAGGAGCTGGAGAGGGCCGCAGGCAGGAGCTGATCAAGATGGTTTTCTAAAGAGCATCTCGGAGAACCTTGGCTTTAAAAAAAAATTCTCTAGGCTAAAAATTTTTTGAGAAGTTCTCATCCAATCTAGTGGTCGCCAACTGTAAAGATTAAAATTTAGGGGAGAGGGGGAGACTGAGGCAGGTAGAAATTAGTTTCTCTCTGCAAGGAATATATATTTTTTAGAGGTTTATTAAAGGTTAAAGATTAAGAATATACAAGTAAGAAACATGTGCCTAGGCCAGAGGCCTAGACAAAATAACCTCACATCATGGAAGAGACGCCTCGGCTCCAAAAACGGAAGTCCAAAAAGGGCCGAGCCCTTCAAAAGCCTTTGCTTAAATATCTTCTCGATCTCGGCCCAGGTGAGATTACAAGGCATTCTGGGGAAGTGGAGCAAAGGCTCATGGGGATTGTAGTCCTGTATTCGAGTCTATTTTTTACAGTATGGGATGGTCAGTTCCTTCCATCTCTGAAGCCTGTAAGTAAAGAAAATACTTTCTTCCCTTCCAAATGAGAACAAAGCAATGCACACACTTACAAGTCTTTGCTTTACTTTAATTCGGCAGCATATCAAGTGTATGGGAATGGTGGGCTAAACATATGCATCCTTATATCTTCCAATGGGTCATATGCTTTGGTCCTTTGATAAGGGCATTCATTTCACGTTGATGGTTTGGTCTTCTGTATCCTTGTGATACTTTGCATGCAAATAATCAGACCCACAGCTGACTTAAGAGTCACTTATGTGGACTATCATTTGTTCCCTAATACATTAGTCCACATTTCTAGACCTGGCAGAGGTTTCTCATCATCCCAGTTTTAAGGTAGGAGGATATGTTTCATCACTTGAGAATTTAGGGGTAAAGATAGGGAGGAGAGACTAATGAATGAGAAATGATAGTTTTTAATAAGTTTTGTCAATTTGAAAGTTGCTGGAAAAAATACAGATTTAGGCAAGTTGGCCTAAATTGTTACTTTCCCTACCAGGTTAGCTGAGAAGTCATCCAAATGCATCAAGTTTACAACATTTTCTACAACATTTTCAAATGGCTAAATTCCACAGATTCAAAGACAACTCCTTGTAGACAAAGCTTTCCAATCCCATAGATCATATGGTGGTACAGTTGTTTTCTTTTGTTTTTTAATTCTTTCATAATTTGACTCCAAGGAATTATGCCCTTTTGGTGATAGGGTGTGGAAGAGTCGGAGGACTACTGGGTCAGAAGTAATAGAAAGGGAAGAACAAAGGACTGTTAAAATGTGAACAGGGGAGATGGAGTCAAGATGGTGGCCTAGAAGGAGCAGAAGTTCAGACCTCTGAATACCCTTCCTAACCAATCACAAACTGAATGCTCCTAGGGGACTGAAAAAGAAACTTAACAAGACAGAGCCAAGGAACCCTCCTGCTGGACTTAATTCAAAAGGTATGCCCCCAAAAAGCCGGAATCTGAGAACACTTGGGTTTAAGGGGAAGACAGAAGGAAGGTCCCAGGACCCATCCTCCCCCCACCCAAAGTGCTGAGACTCCAGTGGCAGTGGGAACTTCTGGGTGGGCAAAGGTGCTAGTCTGGAGAGCATACCTTGCGAGCAGGGATATGCCAAGTTCAGAGCATCCAACACAGATGGTGGGGAAGGAGCTAGAGAGGGAGCATAGATCTGGCAGACTGGCCAGAGCTGTGGAGATCCTCCATATTTGCTCCAGCCTTCCAGGAAGTTTTGGACTCAGAGCACACCCATCCCAACTAAGCTGAACTTAATCCCATCAAAAGTCTACAGAACTCAGGGAAGCCCAGGCTCCACACCCATCCTCATTGACTGCTGGACTTTAATCCAATCAAAAGCATCCAGAGGACAGGGAAGCTCAAACCCCAACAAACCTCCATCAGAGACTACACCGAGAGATCTCCTGTTAAAGCTCCAAGAGGGGAGACTAACAGAAGCCCCCAAAATAAAAAAAACGAGAGGAGTAAGTGCACAGACATACGGGGAGTAAAGAAGGGGTGAATTTGAGCAAACAACAGAAAAAGAAGAAAGAAACCACAATAGACAGCTTCTACTCAGCAAATGGAACAGAGGGGAAGAGATCAGCAAATGATAAATCAGAAATCCCAGCGAATTGGATAGAAGCTGTGGAAGAACTCAAAACACAATTAAGACAGCCTGAAGACAATTGGGAAAAGAACTTAAAAATTAAGATAAGTTATCTGGAAACAGAGGCACTTGAACTAAAATGAGAAAATAGTGTCTTAAAAGCCAAAATCCAAGGGGATGCCCATCAATTGGGGAATGGCTGAACAAACTGTGGTATATGTTGGTGATGGAGTACTATTGTGCTAAAAGGAATAATAAAGTGGAGAAGTTCCATGGAGACTGGAACAACTTCCAGGAAGTGATGCAGACCGAGAGGAGCAGAACCAGGAGAACATTGTACACAGAGACTAATACACTGTGGTATAATCGAACGTAATGGACTTCTCCATTAGTGGCGGTGTAATGTCCCTGAACAACTTGCAGGGATCCAGGAGAAAAAAACACCATTCATAAGCAAAGGATAAACTATGGGAGTGGAAACACCGAGAAAAAGCAACTGCCTGAATACAGAACAGAGGTTGAGGGGACATGACAGAGGATAGACTCTAAATGAACACTCTAATGCAAATACTATCAACAAAGCAATGGGTTCAAATCAAGAAAACATCTAATGCCCAGTGGACTTACGCGTCGGCTATGGGGGGTGGGGGGGAGGAAAAGAAAATGATCTATGTCTTTAACGAATAATGCTTGGAAATGATCAAATAAAATATATTAAAAAAAAAAAAGCCAAAATCAACCAGCTGGAAAATGAGGCAAAGGACATGAAAGATGAGGCAAAGAGGATGAAAGACGACCTTCAAAGAAAATCAGACCAGAAGTAAAAGGATGATCAAAAAGCCAGGGATGAAATCCAGTCTTTAAGAACTAGAATACAACAACTGGAATTAAGTGACTTCACAAGGTAGCAGGACACTATAAAAGAAAATGAAAAGAATGAAAAATTTGAGGAAAATATGAAGCATCTCATTCACAAAACACGATTTAGAAAATTGTTCGAGAAGAGACAATTTAAGAATCATTGATCTACCAGAAGACCATGACAAGAGAAAAAGCCTGGACATAATGCTACAGGAAATTATTCAGGAAAACTGCCCTGATATCCTAGAACAAGAGGGGAAAGTGGAGATTGAAAGAATCCACAGATCATCTCCTGTATTTAATCCCCAACCGACAACACCCAGGAATGTTATAGCCAAATTCAAAAACTATCAGACCAAAGAAAAGATATTACAAGCTGCCAAGAAGCAGCCATTCAGATACCATGGAAACACAGTGAGGATAACACAGGATCTGGCTACATCCACACTGAAGGACCAAAAGGTATGGAATATGATATTCTGGAAAGCAAGGGAACTAGGTCTACAACCAAGAATCAAATACCCATTGTAATGGTGAAAATTTCACCTTTTTTTAAGATTGATGTAATATTGAACAATGGCCGCCAAGGAATTTACTTATGAAATTCCTAAAATGAAACACTCAAGTCAGAATGAAGTTTATGGAGGTTTAATCACACTGGGAGTAGGGAAAGGAGAGGGAGAGAAGAGAAGAGAAAAGGGAAAGGGGCTACTCAACCTCTGACCAAGGTAGAGGGAGTTTTAGGCCCAACGGGCCAAGGTGGAAAGAATCACTCCTTAACTCACGTGAGTGATCTGAAGGAAAGCTGTCTGCGGGTGTCCTCCCTGTCCAAGCTCCTAACACCAACTCGCGTCTAGCTCTCTCCACAGGAAGTGAGCGAATTCCAGAGGCTGTTCCCTACCTCACTTCCTGTGTCTCACAAGTGCCAATGGTTGGCTCTAGCTTGGCTTAGGACAGTCCAGGTGGGCAGTTAGTTATTTCTGATTTGTCATTGACTAGCACATGCCCGTGTAGTGTGGGTGTGCACAATTTTTGGGTGCTATACCAAGATGGAGATTTTTAAAATTCACACCATCAAAACTGACTATATTCTTACAGGGGAAAGAATGGTCATTCAACACAATAGAAGAATTCCAAGCATTCATAAAGAAAAGACCAGACCTGAACAGAAAATTTGATGTCCAAGCACAGAGCTCAAGAGAATCGTCAAAAGGTAATTTTAAAAGAGGGGGAAAAGAAAAACAAAACAAAACAACAACAAAAATTTTTTAAGAGACTCAATAAGTTAAAATGATATGTATCCCTATAAGAAAAGAGGTTTTTGGTAACTCTTAAAAACTGTTGATCTCACCTGGGCAGCTAGAAGAATTACATTTAGAGGGAAGAGTGACAAACTGTATAGGATGAAAGGACAAGACATAAATATGTATATAGATATCTGCATGCATAAATACATATACATGCACATGTGTGTATATATGTATATATATACATATATATACAACCAGAGCTAAAAAAAAAAGAGGTTAATACTAAAAGAAATGGGAAAAGAAACAAATGGGGGTACATTTATATGTCACAAAGAAGCTCATGGTGGGAGGGGGGAGAACATTGATACCCTGGAAGGGTAAAGAGGTTGGAGATAGGAAATACTCAACTCTTACGTGCTTTGAAACTGACCCAAAGAGGGAAGAACAATCCAATCCATTGGGGCAGAGAATAGATTTGCAACCTATAGGGGAGTAGAAGAGAAAAAAACGGACTGGTGGGGAGGGAAGCAGTACAAGGGAGGGAGAGGGTAGGGGGCAATTTTAAAAAGACTACGGGGGAAATAAGGGAGGGGGTAGAAAGGGAAGTAAAATAAGGGTGGGAACTAGGGGGACTGATTATAAACCAACATTGGTGCAGAAGGAAATAGTGAAAGAAGAAAAGGCAGGACCAGGAGTAGAAATCAAAATGCTAGGAAATATATAGCTAGTAATCATAACTCTGAATGTGAATGGAATGAACTCACCCATAAAACTCAAGTGAATAGCAGAGTGGATTAGAATCCAAACTCCTACCATATGCTGTCTACCAGAAACACACATGAGGAAGGCAGATACGCATAGGGTGAAAGTAAGAGGATGGAGCCAAATCTATTGGGCATCAACTGATAAAAAGAAGGCAGGAATCGCAATCATGATATCTGACAAAGCCAAAGTAAAAATAAATCTAGTTAAAAGATATAGGGAAGGTAATTACATCCTGATAAAAGGCAATATAGACAATGAGAAAATATCTGTACTCAATATGTATGCACCAAATGGCATAGCATCCAAATTGCTAAAGGAGAAACTAGACGAGCTCAAGGATGAAATAGATAGAAAAACTATACTAGTGGGAGATCTGAACCTTCCTCTATCTGAACTAGATAAATCAAACCAAAAAATAAATAAGAAAGAGGTGAGAGAAGCGAATGAAATCTTAGAAAAATAGAGTTAGTAGACATGTGAAGAAAAATAAATAGGGACAAAAAGGAATGCACCTTCTTTTCAGCAGCACATGGTACATTCACAAAAATTGACCATGTATTAGGGAACAAAAACATTGCAAACAAGTGCAAAAGGGCATAAATAATAAATGCAACCCTCTCAGACCACAATGCAATGAAAATAATAAGTAGTAAGGGTACATGGAGAGATAAATCAAAAATTAATTGGAAGTTAAACGATATGATTCTCCAAAACTGGCTAGTTAAAGAACAAATCATAGAAACAATAACTTCATTGAAGAAAATGACAATGGTGAGACATCCTTTCAAAACCTATGGAATGCAGCAAAAGCAGTACTCAGGGGGAAATTTACATCCTTGAGTTCATATATAAACAAATTAAGAAGGGCAGAGGTCAATGAATTGGGTATGCAAATTAAAAAACTAGAAAGTGAACAAATTAAAAATCCTCAGATGAAGACTAAATTAGAGATCCTAAAAATCAAAGAAGAAATCAATAAAATTGAAAGTCAAAGAACTATTGATTTAATAAATAAGACTAGAAGCTGGTACTTTGAAAAAACAAATAAAATAGACAAAGTACTAGTCAGTCTAATTAAAAAAAGGAAAGAAAAAACCAAATTGACAGTATCCAAGATGAAAAGGGAGACCTCACCTCTAATGAAGAGGAAATTAAGGCAATCATTAAAAACTACTATGCCCAATTATAATGCAACAAATATGGCAATCTAGGTGATATGGATGAATACTTACAAAAATATAAATTGCCTAGACTAAAAGAGGAAGAAATAAATTACTTAAACAACCCCATATCAGAAAAAGAAGTTGAACAAGCCATCAAAGAACTACCTAAGAAAAAATCCCCAGGGCCTGATGGATTCACAAATGAATTCTATCAAACATTCAAAGAACAACTAATCCCAATATTATACAAACTATTTGACAGAATAAGCCAAGAAGAGGTTCTACCAAATTCTTTTTACGACACATACATAGTACGGATCCCAAAGCCAAGCAGTTTAAAAACAGAGAAAGAAAACTATAGGCCAATCTCCCTAATGAATATAGATGCAAAAATCTTAAATAGGATACTAGCAAAAAGACTCCAGCAAGTCATCATAAGGGTTATCCACTATGATCAGGTAGGATTCATACCAGGAATGCAAGAATGGTTCAATATTAGGAAAACCATCCACATAATTGACCATATTAACAAGCAAACTGACAAAAATCACATGATTATCTCAATAGATGCAGAAAAAGCCTTTGATAAAATACAACACCCATTCTTATTGAAAACACTAGAAAGTATAGGAACAGAAGGGCCTTTCCTAAAAATAATAAACAGTATATATCTTAAACCATCAGCAAACATCATCACAGTGGGGATAAACTCGAAGCCTTCCCAATAACATCAGGAGTGAAACAAGGATGCTTATTATCACCTTTATTATTTAATATTGTACTAGAAACACTAGCAGTAGCAATTAGAGAAGAAAAAGAAATTGAAGGTATTAAAATTGGCAATGAGGACACTAAGCTGTCACTCTTTGCGGATGATATGATGATTTACTTATAGAATCCTAGAGAATCAACCAAAAAGCTAGTAGAAATAATCAACAACTTTAGCAAAGTTGCAGGATAGAAAACAAACCCACATAATTCATCAGCATTTCTATATATCTCCAACCCAGTTCAGCAGCAAGAATTAGAGAAATTCCATTTAAAGTCACCCGAGACAATATAAAATGCTTAGGAATCTATCTAACGAGACAAACACAGGAACTATATGAACACAACTACAAAACACTCTCCACACAATTAAAACTAGATCTAAACAATTGGAAAAGCATTGATTGCTCATGGGTGGGACAAGCTAACATAATAAAAATGACCATCCTACCCAAACTTATCTATCTATTTAGTGCCATACACATTGAACTTCCAAAAAACTTTTTTACTGAATTAGAGAGAACCATAACAAAGTTCATTTGGAAGAACAAAGGATCAAGGATATCCTGGGAAATAATGAAAAAAAAATACAAAGGAAGGTGGCCTTGAAGTCCCAGATATCAAACTATATTACAAAGCAGTGGTCATCAAAACAATTTGGTACTGGATAAGAGACAGAAAGAAGGATCAGTGGAATAGACTTGGGGTAAATGACCTCAGCAAGACAGTCAATGACAAACCCAAAGACCCCAGCTTTGGGGACAAAAATCCACTATTTGATAAAAACTGCTGGAAAAATTGGAAGACAGTGTGGGACAGATTAGGTTTGGATCAACATCTCACACCTGTAAACCTTAAAATTTCTTAGACTTATGAATGTTGGAAATTTCACCATTGGGAAATTTCATACTTGGAAAAAATTTCCTACTGATAGTAAGAATTCTATTGGAATGTGAAACCCGTTGGCATGGGAGGATCCTTCTCCTCCCTACTTAAGACTACTTTAGGACAGAAACCTTTTGCTAAACAATGGAAAGGGCTTTGACCTATGCTTAAGCATAGAACAGGAAGTTCTTTGAGTCATGATTGATTTTAGAATTGATACAATAGAGATACTTGGAATGACAGAACCAGGTCTTGGAACTTCCAATCTCCACCCTGCTCAGGGTAACAGGATTTAGGAAGGGCTGCAGCATAGATCAAGATTTAATTATTTGAGAATATGACCTACAACAGACATGTGCAAAGGAGTCAGACCTCTGGGCGGTCCTGGGTTAAGCTAGAGCCACCATTGGCACAGGGGAGACATCGACAGTGATTAGTAGATGTGAGAACTGAGGGGAGGGAACTAAAGATGGTTTCCTTAAAGATAGCGGGGTCTGAGGTCCTAGGGGGAGGTTTTTGCTCTGAGTGAGGTGGCTCTGAAGGAGGACTGAGGAGGTTGCTCTGTGGGAGGACCAGGAGAGAAGGATGGCTCTGAAGGAGGAGAATTCTCTGGAAACATTTCTTGAAAGGAGGCTCTCTTGAAGGTGGAGCCTGAGGTTGGCATGAGAAGTCTTACCTAGAGAGATCTTGGGTGAGTGATAAAACCAACTGACTGATTTATTCATTCTTATTCCTTTTTTACTCTCTCTCTTTTTCTATTGATTAATTAAATTAAATTTCTCTATAAAACCCAGTTGGCTTGGGCATATTCATAAATTGGGAATATATTCCCTGGCGACCATCTTATATTTATATAAAACCAAGACACAGTAGAAAACATATTTCAGTGGTCATAATTGATATATAGATTTCCCTTGCTCCCAAACATTTTAATTATCACACACCCTACACCAAGATAAACTCAGAATGGGTGAATGACTTGAATATAAAGAAGGAAACTATAAGTAAATTAGGTGAACACAGAATAGTATACATGTCAGACCTTTGAGAAGCAAGACTTAGAAAGAGTCACAAAATGTAAAATAAATAATTTTGACTACATCAAATTAAAAAGGTTTTGTATAAACAAAACCAATGTAACTAAAATTAGAAGGGAAGCAACAAATTGGGAAATGATCTTCATAACAAAACCTCTGACAAAGGTCTAATTACTCAAATTTATAAAGAGCTAAACCAGTTGTACAAAAAATCAAGCCATTCTCCAATTGAAAAATGGGCAAGGGACATGAATAGGCAATTTTCAGATAAAGAAATCAAAACTATTAATAAGCACATGAAAAAAGTGTTTTAAATCCCTTATAATCAGAGAGATGCAAATCAAAACAACTCTTGAGGTATCACCTCACACCTAGCAGATTGGCCAACATGACAGCAAAGGAAAGTAATGAATGCTGGAGGGGATGTGCCAAAGTGGAGACACTAATTCATTGCTGGTGGAGTTGTGAATTGATCCAACCATTCTGGAGGTCAATTTGGAACTATGCCCAAAGGGCGATAAAAGACTGTCTGTCCTTTGATCCAGCCATAGCACTGCTGGGTTTGTACCCCAAAGAGATAATAAGGAAAAAGACTTGTACAAGAATATTCATAGCTGCGCTCTTTGTGGTGGCCAAAAATTGGAAAATGAGGGGATGCCCTTCAATTGGGGAATGGCTGAACAAATTGTGGTATATGTTGGTGATGGAATACTATTGTGCTAAAAGGAATAATAAAGTGGAGGAATTCCATGGAGACTGGAACGATCTCCAGGAAGTGATGCAGAGCGAAAGGAGCAGAACCAGGAGAACATTGTACACAGAGACTGAGATACTGTGGTACAATTGAATGTAATGGACTTCTCCATTAATGGCAATGCAATGTCCCTGAACAATCTGCAGGGATCTAGGAGAAAAAACACTATCTTCAAGCAGAGGACAAACTGTGGGAGTAAAAACACTGAGGAAAGGCAACTGCTTGACTACAGGGGTTGAAGGGATATGATTGAGGAGAGATGCTAAATGAGCACCCTAATGCAAATACCAACAACAAGGAAATGGGTTTGGAGCAAGGACATATGTGATATCCAGTGGAATCGCTAGTAGGCTAGGGGAAGGGTGGTGGGGGCGGGGGGAGGAAAATAAAATGATCTTGGTTTCCAATGAATAATGTATGAAAATGACCAAATAAAATAATGTTTAAAAACTTTAAAAAAAAAAAGTAAACAGGCTCTGAGACAGAAATTTCTGGTGGTAGGTAGATTGTGCAATAGATAAAGAACCAGGCCTGGAGGCAGGAATGCTGAGCTTAAATTGAGCCTCAGACTTAGCTATGTGACCTTGGGTAAGTCATTTAACTCTGCCTCAGTTTCCTCAACTGTCAAATTAACTTAAAAAAGAAATGGAAAACCACTCTAGTATCTGTTAAGAAAACCCTAAAAAGCGGTCATGGAAAGTTGAACATGACTGAAAAATTACTAACAACAAAGCACAACATATGGATAGTGGAATAGTACTATGAATGACTGTTCAGTGATTGTTCCCTCTTAACCTCTCTTAGTGATCTAACTGTCCACTCATCTGATTAGAATATGTAGTTTGAAGATACCCACCCTGCTTTGGACTTTCCCTAATCTGGAAGAATGCTTGAGACAGAAGTAGCTAGTTACTGATAACAGTATCTTGGGCATGTTGGAAAAAATGCTAACCAACCTCTTTAAGGAGAGAGACACTGTCAACAGCCACAAAGAAGTTATTCAGAGGATGAATAGAAGCCAAGTGAGCCAGCTTTGATGTGGTCTGTCAACAAACATTTGACTGATATTTTAGCATGTTTACAGGATATGGGAAAACATTATCAGAATGCATACTTAGAAAGGAAATAGCTTCTCTCCCAAACCCAGGGATAAATTTGTCAAATCTGTAGTCTTTGTTGGAAAAAATTCACAAAGCATTACTGAGTAGAATACTACACATTTATATTTTATGAAATCTTAACCAGGCCTTCATTGTGGCAACACAATCCATTTACACATCTCAAATTGATTTGCTATCTCTTGTCACCTCAATGACTATTCCAAAACTTTTCATTCCTTTTCAGACATCTCCAGTAAACCCTATCTCTACCCTATGTCTTGAGGACCTTGCCTCATATTTTAAAAATCCCCCAGGTTATTCACCAAGTGATTACTCAAACATTTTGCTTTACTATCTTCTTCACATCTCTCACTGATTAAGAGGAGCACCTTCTTATTACCTAGGCCAAGGTCTCTCATATCCTTGATATCATCCCTTCCTAAACTCTGCAGCAGTTTCCCGAACTGCTATCATCCCTATAATTCCTAATCTTTACTATTTCCCTATATTCTAGAGCCTTCCTTGATGCCTATCATTATCTTGATCCTATCCATGAATTCAATTGCCATCTCTACGCAGCTGCTTTGTTCTTGTCTCTAGAGGGCTCTCCTCCCACATCACCATCTGCCTTTTGGATGTCTAACTGGATATCCATAGACATCTTATATTCAACATGTTCAAAACAATGTTTCTTTCCCCCTAAATCCTCTCAGTCTCCCCTTTACCATGGAGGATATCACTATTCTCCTAGTCATCCTCACCCAAGCTCAAAACCTCTATGTCACCCTCTACTCCTTACTCTTACCTCATATATCCATTCCATTGTCAGATATTGCCTTTTCTACCTTTCTGACATCTCTTCTAGGATTCCTCCCCATCCACACTGCTGCCACTCTAATTCAGATCCTCATCATCTCTTCCCTGGCCCTTCTGACTTATCTCCTTATCTCATATCTCTCCCCACTCTATTTATTTATCTTCCTTTCTCACAACCTTTCTCTACTCAATACATTTCAGTGACTTCCTATTACTTCAAATATAAAATAATTTGATTAGCATTTAAAGCCCTTTGCTATCTATCTGTCCTGTTCTTTTTCAGTATTTTTACATGTTATTCCCCTTTATATATACTCTGCCTTCTAAGGTCCATCTACATTGGAGCAGTTTTTGTTCCTTGTATATAAAGCTTCCTCAGAGGGGAGATAAGCTTTAAGGTAGGAAGATAGAGACAGGATAGAAGTTTTAAATACCACGAGGGGGATGACGGAGTCAAATTAGAGATATGAGGTGGCAGGAATGAGTCTTTATTAATTTTCCATAAGCCACAGCCAAGCTTTGATCAAAGGACCACTTCGAAGGCTTTTACCAGTCCAGAGATCCACATTTAATACCACACAGGTTGGAGAGATGAAAGAGAGAGATAGAGAAGGTTTAAAGATGGCTGCCAGGCCAGCCATCAGCTAACCTGAAAGAGAGAGAGAGCAAGGTGGAGCTTGCTGGGCTAAATATACCCTTTGATATGCAAATATACACAGTACATAGGGATGATTCTCATTGGTTAATGACAAGGTATAGGTGTGGGTTCTCTTAACCAGGTGAGCACAAAGAAACCTGTGTTCCTGCCTAACCTGGGGGAAGCTGGGGTCAAGGGTCAGAGGCTTCCCCAGCCACGTGCAATACTGAGCATGCTCAAGACTGAGCATGCTCTCTTCTAAGACAATCTGTACATACCAACAGTTTTCCTTGCCCATAGCTAGGGGTGGACTGCTATAGTATATAACTCTATTTCTCAAATTCCATGTCCATACACTGGCTCTCTCCAATGCTTGGAATGTTTTGCCCCTTCACCTCTACCACATAGATTTCCTAGCTTATTTCAAGATTCAGCCCAAATCCTACCTTCAATAAAAAGTGGAATTTGAACAGAAGACCTTACTCTCTTTCCATTCCCTTCCCAGTCCCTTCTTCAGAGATTATTTTCTGTTTATTCTGTTTATATTTTATGTACATGGCAATTGAGTGGTCTTCCTCATTTTTTGTTTCCTTTGTAATACAATAATAATGTCCTTTGTGTTTTATTTTGTGCATTTAAAACCTTATTCTGAGAAAGGTGCACCAAATTCCAAAGGGTTCCAAAATATTTTAAAAAGAAAGAAACAAGGGTTAAGAACTCCTGTGATTTATGCATGCCCTCTGATCTAGCAGTACCACTACTAAGTTTGTACCCCAAAGAGATAACAAAAAAGGATTGTACAAAAACATTCATAGCCATGCTCTTTGTGGTGGCAAAAAATTGGGAAATGAGGGGATATCTCTCAATTGGTGAATAGATGAACAAATTGTAGTATATGGTGGTGATGGAATACTATTGTGCTATAAGGAATGATGAACTGCTTGATTTCCATATGAACCAGAAAGACCTCCATGAACTGATGCAAAGTGAAATGAACAGAACCAAGACAACATTTTACACAAAAACTGAAACCTAATGGAACAACCAAATGTAATTGACTTTGCTACTAGTAGTAGCAAGGCAATGATCCAGGACAATCCCAAGGGACTTATGAGGAAGAATGCTATCAACATCAAGAGGAAGAACTGTGGAAGTAGAAAAACATATGATTTATCATTTGTTTACATTGGTATATGATTGGGGGAGGTTTGGTTCCAAAAGATTGCTTTATTACAAAAATGAATAATATGGAAATAGGTATCAAGTGATTGTGAATCTTGAAATTTCTCAGACTTGTGAATGTTAAAAATTTTCTCCAATGGGGAATTCTCAATTGGAACAATTCCCTACTGGGAACATTCCCCATTTTGACTGTGAGAACTCACCAGGATCAGAAATGGGAGGACCTCTACTCCACCGGTACTTAAGACTGCTTTAGGGGAGAAAACTCCTTGCTAAACAATGAAAGTACTTAGACCCATACTTATAATGAGGCAAGGAGTTCTTTGAGCCATGCCTGTTTTTAGAATTGATACAATGGGATGCTAGGTACCTATAAAGGTTGGGCAACTTGTAAACTTGCCAGGAGCAAAGAAGTTAAAACTTACTTAGAGGTTTTCTCTTGAGGGGATTAGTAGTCTCAGCTGTGTTTTCTCTGGTTCAGACTTATTGAGGGGATTAGTCGACCCTGCAGTGTTTTTAGAATGGGTTGTCCTTTGGAAAACATCTACTGTGATTGGTAGATGTAAGGACTTAGGGGAGGTGACATAGGAGAAAACCCCCTATATAAGAAAAAGCAGAATCTCTTGAAAGACAATCCTTTTGGAGAAATCTCGGATGAGAATCGCTTGGGAAGAATCTCTTGAGAGAGGCTCTGGAGAAGGGAAGCTCTTGAAGGACAATCTCTAAGGAGGTCTTGCTGGAGCTCCTCTGAGGGGACTCTGTCCCTCTGGAGGCTCTGGAGAGAGGCCCTTTGAAACAGTCTCTGGCTGGATCTCTCTTTGAGGAGGACTCTGACTGGAACTCTCTCTGGTGAAGTCAGCTGAGATGGAGCTGGCCTGGTGTCACTAGAATCCTTGCTTAGACAGACCTTGTGGTGAGTGATAAAAGACTGACTGACTGATTCTCTCTCTCTTAAGACTCAGGTCTAGGCCATGTTGGCTTAAGGCCCTTCATACTTATTTCCTTTCTCTCTCTTTATCTCTTTTCTTTAATTCCACATTTGTATATACTTATTTCCTTTTTCTCTCTTTTCTTTAATTCCACATTTGAATTAATTAAAATCTCTATAAAACCCAGTTAACTTGGGTATATTTCATAATTGGGAATATTTCCCTGGCAACCACCTTATATTTGATTTGAAACAAGACACTGTAGTGAAACATATTTGCTGTGGTCAAATTTACTCACCCACTCTTATATCTATCACAATTTATATCTTCCACCATTTTAACTCACTACAGTTACAACCTCAACTCTTTTAACTGCCACAGTTTATGACATTAACAATTTTAAATGTGACAATTCATGGCTCCCACTATTTAAATATAACAGATAACACAGTATAACCCAGTGGAATTGCTTGTCAGCTCTGGGAGGGGGTAGGGAAGAGGGGAAAGAAAGAAAATGAATCAAGTAGCCTTGGAAAAATATTAAAAAAGAAAAAAGAACTGTGATTTAGAGAGTTTCCCATATCATTGAAAATATATGACTTGTCTAGGCTCAAATTATATTTAGTACTTTAAAAGTCTGCTTTTGAGGCTTTCTCAATATTCACTCCTCCCTGCATACTGATTATGAGTATATAAAAGTATCATATATACACACATCAAGGAGTAAGTGGACAAAGACAATTGGAGGAGACAGGGAGAGTTTGTAACTTACAAATAATAGAAATATAAATTAATATAATAGTCTCAATAGTTGGTGTTTAATTGATTTTGTTAATTAACAATAGTTTATCTTCACCAAACTGTTGTTTTCAGATTTTTGCCACCAGGCGGTGACAGTGTGAAGCAAATGATTTCTGGATTGTTTCTATTTAAGGTTATTATTGTCACTGGACTATTTGAGCTAAGTGGAGCTATTCCAGATCATAATTTTTCAGAGGAGGAAAAAAAAACCCAGTAAGGGAAAAGATCTTTGCCAAGTTCCGCACAAGGGAGCAATAGCAGAGTTGAGATCCCTGAACCTTAGATTTCCAGGTTTTGGCTTTTTTCCCTGCTTTCCCCTTTGGTGTCTAACAAAGTACTAAGTGCTTACCAATGTGGTTTATGATATGTTTTTTTGATAGTTTTTAACCTAAGTTAAGTATATTGATTACTTGAATAATCAATATTTTTCTACCCCTTCTCCTCTTCACCTCCTTTTCCTCTTATATCTGGCTTCTAAAACTGGGAAGACAATATGCTTTAGATGCAAAGACTACCCCCTAATGTGTGAGGCCTCTTCACTGAGGGATCTGGATCTTAGCTCTTGGTTGTGCTGGAAAAATGAATAAATTGTTTTAATAGCTAAAAACAACAAACAAACAAAAACTCCACTGCTCTTCAAGGAATACTTAATGGAGGTAGTGGAGTGGAGAGAGATGAGGGGAAAATGATGAGCCAACAACCAGATACTACTGAAAGCCTTTTCCTCCTATCACTATACACTAGACTTGGTTTCATATGAAATGTTGTCAAGGCAATGGATCAGAATAATGCAAGCTTTCTTTTTTTTCTCTAAACAATAAATTACCTCTCAAAATAATAAATGTTTAACATCCATATGAAAAAAGTGTTTCAGATTAGGATTAATAAAAGAAATGCAAATCAAAAGAGCTGAGGTTTTACCTCACACCAAGCAAATGGACAAAAATGACTAACAATGGGAATAATCAATATTGGAGAAACTCTGGGAAGATAGACACATTAATGTATTGATGTAGCTTAGAATGCTACAATCATTTTGGAAAGCAATTTGGAATTAAGCAACTAAAGTGACTAAAATGTGCTTACTGTTTGACCCAGTGATTCCACTTTGGGCCATATACTCCAAGGAAGTCATTAGTAAAAAGAAAGTAAAGAAAAAAACAAAAACAACAAAAAAAGAAAAATAAATAAATAAAAAAGAAAGAAAAGAAAGTAAAGTCCTTATGTAACTAAAATATTTATGCCAGAATTTTTTTGTGGTAGCAAAGAACTAGAAACAAAGTAGATGCTATGGACTTGGGGATGGCTATATAAACTGAGGAACCTGAATGTAGTAGAATATTACTGTCCAAAAAATAAGAATATGATTGTTGACTGAGAAACATGGAACGTTTTCTATGATGAGTTGGTGCCAAGGGAAGGAGGCAGAGGCAAGAAACAATATATGCAATGACTAAAACAATGTAAACATAAAGAACTACAAAATAAAAAATGAATGTTAGAAAATTACAAAGAACAAGTATGTCTCCAAAGAAAAGGATATGAGAAGGCACATTCTGCAACTCCTTTGCAGAGTCAAGAGGACTTTGGGTATGGAATATTACATATATTTTCTGATTTTTTTTCAGTTAATTCTTCAGTTTCACTAATTGTCTTTTCCTTCTTTTCAAAATATTCTTTTTATGGGAATGGCTTTCTGGGACAGGGATTATGGAAGGATATAGGGGGAAATTTAGATTATATAAAAACAAAAAAAGTCCAAAAAGATCTTTTATTTTAAAAAAATAAGCATACAAGAATTAGGAAGGCAAAAATCAGAGAGATTATTTTGGTGTCCTCAAAAAAAGGAAATGTTGAAAGGCAAAGGTTTTGAAGAGTGAGAGAATTAAGGTGAAGAAGATGCATAGAAACAATTTTTTAAAGTAACCAAAAACTTTTGGAACAACAAGGTAAAATGAAATTATAAAATTATTCATGACTTTGAAAATAGCATTATTCTCAAAGCTTTTGAAGCACTCCCCTCTGGGACATCTTAAAAACAGACCACTAACCTGTAGTTCCAGGGTACCCTTACTAGGGGCCACCCTTTTAAAACTATCTCTTAGGCAGTTAGGTAGCTCAGTGGTTAGAGTGTCAGGCCTAGATTTGGAGGACCTGGGTTCAAATTTGACCAAAGACACTTCCTAGCTGTGTGACCCTGGGTAAATCACTTAACCCTGATTGTCTAGCCCTTGCCAATCTTCTGTCTTAGAACCAAAAAAAAGTAAGACTAACATAGAAGGTAAGGGTTAAAAAAAAAGAGAACAAAACTATCTCATGATATAACCATGTGCTTATGTTCCATTCAGCCAGATACTGACATAGCAAAGTCATTTACTAAGATGGCATAAGTTAAAAAAAAACCTACAAAGCATAAGCCCCTCACAAGCCTCAACTTTCCCACAAATATACAGCATTCCTGGGAAAAGAGGGCACAAACTCAGAATACATTGTTACTGATGCCTACTTGTAGTGTAAAGGTAATTTTAGGATTGTGACTCAAATCTGAATTTTATGGTGATTTTAATTAATGTAGAGGGAAGGAATTAAGGAGAAGAGAGAGAAGGAGGGTATAGAATTTCTCCCAGGCCTGTGCCAGGGGAAGTTCAAAGACCTCTGCCACAAGGTCTTTGAAGAAGATTAGAGGCTTTCTAAGAGGATAGTGTTTGGAAGGTAAAGGAGAAAGGAATCAGCCTAAATTCTGAGAGAGCTCAGTTAAGATGCCTCACCTGAACTAGGCTACTCAGCTTCTCCCAGTTTAGTATCAAGAAAAACTCACTGCCAAACCAGACAATAGCTGCCGCCACACCAAGATGCTGAAATGCTCAGCATGCTGCCAACCAGAG
This sequence comes from Monodelphis domestica, assembly GCF_027887165.1. Taxonomy (NCBI): domain Eukaryota; kingdom Metazoa; phylum Chordata; class Mammalia; order Didelphimorphia; family Didelphidae; genus Monodelphis; species Monodelphis domestica. The sequence continues at coordinate 495,009,898 of NC_077228.1, read as the reverse complement.
CCACCTCTCCACAGAAAGAGAGCTGAGAGAGGAAGTGATGCCAAATGTATAGATGGTTTTTACATCACTTTCCTGCATCTCACATGTACCAATGGTAGCTTAAACTTGACTGAGGACAGCTCAGGGGGTCTGTCAGTTGTTTCTTATTTGTCATTTGCTAGCACATGTCTGTCATAGGCCATCCTCCTAAATACTTAATCCTTAAGAATGGGTATAGACATTCCTGTTTTTGTTACACTAAGTAGGGTACAGTAATCTAAAGTTCACAGTAGGGGCCATGTGTACAAGGCTACTGCTAACTTGTCCATTTTTTCCAGACTCCTCATAGTTCCTCATAGACAACAGATAAAATATACTCTTTCTCCCTAACTCAACAGGGATACCATACCATAGTCAAACCTGCCAAAAAAAAAAAAACAGCTTTTCTCAAATTCCATTTACCTTCTATAGTCTTAAAGAAATAGTAATCGTATCTATAGTCTCTTCAAAATAGACATCGGAAATGGGATTTCTATATAGATGATCATGTGAATCTTAAAACTGCTCAGACTCTATCTTAGAACATTTGATTAAGGCTATTCCCTTATTGTAACAAATGGAGGTACTTGATCAGGAATGTATTGGGAATTTTAACATTACTCCACCCATACTTAGGCATACTTTAGGGGAAGATAAAGTTGTAAACTCCTGATGGAACAATGAAAAAGTCCCCAACTCATACTTATAGTGAAGCAAAAACCCTAAGCTAGGTGCTAAGTAACTATAAAGGTTAAATTAATCACTAAAATGTTAAGCAACTTACAAAAGGAAAGCTTAACAAAAGAGGTGTGAAGTTTTAGACTACTCAGAGAAGGTGAGAACTAAAGAGTGGTGAGAACTAAGAATGGGCAGTCCTGGGAAAAGTATTTACTGTGATTGGTAGATGTGAAAATTTAGGGGAGGTGACACAAGAGAAAATTTCTTTAAAAGGAAGGGACTTACTGAATTTGCATAGTTGGAGTTTTGGAGTTAGTGTGGAGAAGCTGGCTCTCTGAACTTAGTTGGAGTTCATAGTTGGAGATGGAGTTCGGAGGTTTGGAGCTTGCTTTAGGATGATCTTGTGGTGAGTGATTAAAGACTGACTAATCTCTCTTAAGGCTCAGGCCTAGGTCATTCTGGCCTATATTTCTCTTATTCTCTCTCTCTGCCTTTCCTTAATTCCTTCATTTGTATTCATTAAAATCTCCATAAAACCCAGCTGACTTGGGTATTTTCATATTTGAGAATTTTTCCCATGGCGACCACTTGTTTTTTATTTAAATCAAGACACAAAAAATTATCTTTACAGTTTTGGCAATTCACAGTCTTGAAACCCACATTTTTCACGGTCACAATCAGGACTTGGTCTATGCTTTCAGTGGAATAAAAATCCATGGAGTGAGTTACTCACCTCTATCAATGCAAAGGTCTACCTTCTCTACAATTTATAATCTTAGAGATTTGATTGGGGAACTGAGAGATTTCGTGATTTTCTCAAGATCACAGAACTAGAACTGGTTAAGTGGGATGTGAGCTTGAGTTTTCCTGACTTTAAGACTGGCTTTCTATTTTCCTGAATGTTGTTGTATAAGAGTACATGTTTGTGGGAAATGACCGATTTGGGTCCACCTGCTGCTTCCTAAGTGACATTCCAGTTATGGGAATTTATGGTGTGTAAGGTTGCCTACAGGAGAAAGATGAAGCTGATTATTGTGAGAACAAATGGAAAATAAGGCAAAATTAGGGCAGCAAGAATCATTCTGCTTTGACAGAGGCTGGCACATAAGAAAAGTGCCAGGCTGAAGAGTGTGTGGAACTGATCACCTCGATGGGGGAGGGGTCCCAGGAGTTTGAAATCTTGTGGAGGAGAAGACTCTGGCTGAGAGAGGAGTTGGTCTCTCAGTCTTGAGAAGCTGAAGAGAGAAGGTGGAAAAAGACTTTCTCCTGAAGGTTATCCACTTTTCCTGCTGGTAACTGGAAATCTTTCCCCCCAACATTTCCCCATTGAATAGACTATTGAAGAAGAAACCTGAGAAAGACGTTTCAAATCTCTGTCCAACTTTACTTCAGCTCCTGTTGCCCTGAGTCTGAACTGTGGCCAAGGGGCCAAACCCAGGGTAAGTCAACCTGACTTTTCTCAGGGGGATCAGGCTGCCAAAGCCTGAGTTCCCCCCAAACTCAAGGACAGAGGAAAAGGGACCCCTTTTCCCCACTTTCTTCTCCCATTCTTTCCATGATAGCTTTTCCTTTGTATTATCCTGATTGAGTTAAGTTGACATTAAATAATTATCTTTTCCCCAAGCTGTGAATCAAGTGTGAGTGAACAGATCAAGGGGAGACCCTTTGGTCTCAAATAGTGGAGGGGGGGACAAGAGTGACAAGAGCAAATCTGGGAGAGCAGCCTTAGCTAAGGAGGGAAGGCAGAAGAGGAAAAATCTTCAAACCCCCTCTCCTCTCTCTGAGCCAACATCTGTTATCTCCCATGAAATCTGTTTTGATAAGGGGGGGGTCTCCATTCTTTCCCCCTATCTATACTGAAAGTCAACCCCTCTAGTACAAATAAACAACCCCTCAAATACACTACCTATACTTGACACTTTCCCCTTCTCTCCATATTCATTATGAAGATCATGATAACATTGAAATATAATCTAGTCAATGGATAATCTTCATTGACAATTTGGTGGTAGAATTCTTACCCTTTGTATTTGTGAAACTTAGTTTTGGTTTTGTCAATATGATTTTATTTTAGATTTTGATGTATTACAAATGCAAGAAAACCTGTCATAAAGAAAAATATTATGTCTTCCAATTGCCAAGATTAACCATCTTTCAAGACCAAGCAAGTCTTGGAATAAACATTTCTCTTCCCTATCTACAATTTTGCTAATGAAAAACTCCTTTCCATTTTAAAAGAAAGGAATTATTTCTAAAAACCTAAACAAAATTACTACTCTAGTATACTTTTTTAATTAATAGAATTTATTTACATATGTATCAGCATAGTCTAATATATGTAGAGCTATGAAAATTAAGGATTTAAAAAAAGATTATCTAAAAGAAAAGATCAAATAGCCTAAGGGAAGAAGAAAGGAAATAGAAAGAGTTGGGGAACCTAAATATCACTAGGTCTTACTATTGTCCTTACATTTGATTGTCTCAGCAACGTTCCATGCTTATATAACGGCTAGTAAATTGCATGTTGTAACACTGGTTAGAATCTAAGTTCCAGAAGTCTCTATCTTCTTGATATTTCTGTTTTCTTAATGCCTAGTCTTTCCCCCACCTTGCAATTAAGATCCACAAAGAAGAAAACAAATGAGAAGACCCTAGAAAGACACTTTTAATGTTATTTTATTTTCTTAGAGCAGAGCCCATCTGCATTGGGATTAGTCTCAGTTGATTACCTAAGTTTCTGAAACAGTGTGTTATAAGGGGAATTTAAGGGAAAGGAAGGTTTTAAGGATGGGAGCACACACAAATATATTAACTAAAAGGGATGGGGATGGTAGGGGATGATGGACCAACTATTTCCCACCCAGAGAGTTAACTCAATAAGTTTTCTACTCTAAGCTTAACCTAACTAAAGTAACAGGTAAATAAAAGATAAAGTCCAAAAGGAGAGCCCAGATTCTCACAAACTTCCACTCCTTGGTAGGGTCAGACTGAAGAATCCAGTTGTATTGATCCTGGAAAGGGAGGAGATCACATCCAAAACACTTTTCTGTCCACCAGAGTGAATGGGGAACTCAAACTCAACCTTTTTCTTGAAGATAATCTAAGATAGGCAGCTTCAAAGAAGATTTATTCAAGAGAGTTTCAGACTCACAGCCTCTGTGTCTGAATCCCAGCCTCAGGGAGACAGTTATTAACTGCCCAACTGCTTACAATCCTGACCCAGTCAGATCTACAGAATCTTGGCCTGAGGGCTGTCAATCAACTGCAAATTCCCTAGCTACAAATGACATTCATGAAACAGGTCTGGTCTGCCTTTTCCCAGAGAGATGGCATTCTATTTTCTATTTATTTTATTTTATATATCTGATTATTAGGCTAGATAGAATTGGTCCACCCATTCTGGGAAACAATTTGGAATTGTGCAAAAAAAAAAAAGGCATTAAATTGAATTACTTAGTGTGATCTTGGTTGGTAAGCAACTCAAAGTGAGAAAAAATCCATATATGCTAAAATATTTCCTGTACCAAAATATTTGTGGCAGCAAAGAACTAAAAACAAAATGGTTTTTAATCAGCTGAGGAAGGGCTGAACAAACTATAATCTATGAATGTGATGGCATTTATGAGCTATGAGGAATAACATGTATAAGAAATTCAGAGAAACTTGAAAAGACCTTTATGAACTAGCACAGAGTGAAGTGAGCAAAACCAGGGAAAAATTTTACTTGCTAATTATAATAATGTAAATTAAAGAACTAAAATGAAGGAGAACATTGTTTAATTGTAATGACCAATTTCGACCTCCAAAAACAAGAGAAAAATATATCTTCCTCCTTTCATTAGAGACTTGGGGCAGGGATTAAGGGATAAGGAATGGTGATATACTGTTAGCTAGGGCTTCTGTGTTATTTGGTTTTAATTCATTGCTTTTATTGTTTAGATGGGAAGGCTCAGTAATTGAGGGAGGGAAACTGTATCTCTGAAAATGACATATAGAAGTAAAAGACATTAATATAACCATAAAATATTTGGAAAGCTAAATAATAAAGGCAATAGAACCCTAACTGTACCTATGGACCTTAAGGTCTATTTTCTTCTCCCTTGTCTCCTTTGACCAGAAGATAGTAAGGGACAAAATTTTCAGGAGTCATACTTACTAGATTCAACTGGGAGGTTGAACTTCCTCTTCTAGTCTCTCCTTTTTTTTCTTCCCTTTTCTCCTTCTCTACTTTTCCTTCCTTCTCCCTCCAAACTCACCATCTTTTACAGCTTTGAGGAGGCAATAAGTGAGTTATAGGGCCCTGTTTCTACAAGAGATCCACACAGAGATCATAGCAACTGAAGAACAAAAATTTAGCTAGACAGAAAAAAAATCCCAGGTTTCTTTGTGATATATTCATATAAATGGCTCCTGACTCCACCCCCCCCCCCCACACTTTCAAATTAGAGAGGGAGAATGAAGAGCAATGGGGTACAAAATTGGAGTGCTTTGGAATGACATTGAAACATGCTTAGTCTATAACTGCTGGGTATGTGGTTAGAACAAACCCCTTTCAATTAGCTACATGACCAGAATTGAGAGCAACTTAAAAAGGCCTTCATTCACTTGTCCATTCCCATTTTTCTTTAACTGGTTGATAATCACATATTTTTTTTAAAATCCTCTATGCAAGGAGAGGCAGTGCTAATAAAAAGGAGAGACCTTAGGCCTTCCCCACTGAGCCCAACATGTGAGCCTATGAAACAGGACATGGTCCCATGCCTTTGTCTTTGTCCTTTTTTGTTTTTAAGCAAAGGGACTGAAAACTATAACCTTTTGAGTTTTGAAAGATCAAGAGAAGAGAACCTATCAGTCACTTGAGTCAAGATGTTTTAGTGTTCAAGCATCCCAGAGTCCTGGCATCTCAAATTCATTTCCAGATCCCAGAAGGCAATAGCAATTGAGGAGGGGGGCAATAAAGGACCCCTACAAAAGGCAATGTTTGGGCTGAGTCTTGAAGAAAGTCAAGGGTTTTAACAGGTCAAGTTTAGAAGGAAGATCATTCTGAACAAAGGGAATAGCCGATACAAAGGCACAAAGATGGGATATGGGGCATCTTGTATGGAAAATAACAATAGGCCAATATGGGTGAAGTAGCTTTCATAGAAGGGAGTAATGTGAAAGTTGATTGGAAAGGCAGTATTAAATCAAGTTAAGAACTTTAAATACCAACAGAGGAGTTTATATTTAATTCTCAGGTAATAGGGAACTCCTGGAGTTATTGTGTATGGAGGTAGGATGACATGGTCAGGAACTATGCTTTAGGAAAATCACTTTAGCAACTATGTGGAAGATAAATTACAATAGTAATAAATGAATCACAGAGACCAATTAGGAAACTATAGCAATTGTCCAGGGAAAAGGTGATTTTGGCCTGATTTAGGATGTTGGCTGTAGATGAAATGAAGGGAATATTAGAAAAGATACTGTGGGGATAGAGCAAACAATATTTAGCAATCTGATTGGTATGTAAACATGAGGATGGAAGGATGACATTAAGGTTGCAAATCTGAATGTTTAGGATGGTGGTACTTGCAACAGAAATAGAGAAGTTCAGAATAGGGGTTGGTTTTTTGGCAAGGGAAATTACAGGGTGCAAAGAGTTTGAGTGACAAGCCCTCAAGACTCAGAATTCTCCCAGGGCTATCATGATTCCAAACTGTTGAAGAGACAGTTCCCCAACTAACACACTGGACCTGAAGTTGAAGCCTGGAAGGTGAAGATCTGATCTCTCCTGAACTTCCCTGGACAGCTAGCAAGCAGCCTCTTTTAATTCCCCCATACAAGGTTGAGAGTACATATCCATACCCTCTAGTGGACAGAGTGAAACTTGGAGAAACCCTCTTTTCCCTGGAACAGTTGAGGACTTGGCTGGATCCTGAACCACCAAGGACTCTCTATGTGTGAGAAATTGGTTCCCTGTTGGACTTACCCTTAGGAAACTTAGATATTTAGATTAGAATATTTAGATAGTGGGTTAAATAATTGGGTTAATTGTCAGATGCTAACCTTTTCCCCTCATTCCCAAAACCTTACTCTTATCTGTTAATAAATTCCATATTTATATGTTTATCCCTCTGTATTACTTTCCTTCCCCTATCCAAATTATATTTACATATAACAGTTTCAAAAAGGAAAGGTAAAGGTTAGGGTTTGGGGTGTATTGAATTTGTAATGTTTAAGTGACATTCAGTTTCAAATAGGCAGTTGGTATTGAAAAATTGCATCTCACTGAATAGACAAGGGCTTGATCTATAAATCTGAGAGTCATAGGCATAGTCAGTCCATAAACATTTGTTAAATATTTAGTATGAGACTGGCTCTGGGAACACAAGGGCAAAAAAACCCAAACAAACCCTGTTCTCTACCATCAAGAAGCATATGTTACAAGGGGAGAGATATTATGTATATAGCTAAGTAAATATATAAGATACATAGTGAGAAGATTTATTCTTAAAATACTGCATCATTTTGATTTCCAATACTGCTCATTCCTTTGTCCTGACAAATCTAGGAATGTACCTTATATTCCTTGCCCCAGAGCATTCTCTAAAATTGGGATAATAAAGATTGAAAATCTAAGATCCTTCTTTTCTGGTAAAAAAAATCTGGCTTTAGCCAACTATGTCTGGGAGATGGTATGACTGGGTCCTTGATTCCTCCACTGAAATGAATGAAACCTAACCAGATCTAACTTGATTTCTCTATCTATATCAGAAGGGATATTGGAATCCTGTGATCAGGCATATGAGTATGCCTCATCATCATGAGGGTATCAGGGAGTGACTGGAAAATGTTAGCCCTCCTCTTTATGTATCCTTCAATTAGAGATATCTTGGGATATATAAGGAAGAATTTAATAGTGAGCTTTCAGATTTGTATTTAAGTGACTCAAGACTCAGAATGAGTTGTCTTTGATCACCAGAGACAGATCATGGACCAATTAATTTATTGGTTATTGCTAGTCTAATCAATAAATTGATTTTTCTTACCCCAAACCACATCTCTAAGAATTTTTACATCACAACAGAAGAAATAGAAAGATATCTGAAACAGGAAGACATTAATAGTTGGTGGGAACTGTAGCAAGGGAAGGTAAAAGTAGCAAAGAGAATGATTGACAGGTCTTGAGACATAGAATCTTTCCTGATCTGGTTAAGTCAGAGTTCCAAGGAGCAGTTTACAACTGTCACTCTGGAGCTAAAAGGTGAAGGAGAAAGGTGTGTAGCTGGGACATCCTGATAATCCATCCATCAAGCAACTGGCCTTTGAGGATCAACTGTCTGTGGGTGTGCAGAAATCTCCAGTCTTCTGGTGGACAGTTACTGGAGAGCAGACCTCTACTTTGCTGAGACCATCTGAGAACACCACAACTTGAATTCCTGATATCTGACCAACCATTGACTCTGTGTTTGTGAGTTTCTGGATTTGCTGGGGAATTTAGTTAATGATAGTCTTTAGTTAGATAGTCAGAGAAAGCTTAATTACATAAGTAAATATAGTAGGAAAAAGTCAGATGCTAACCCCTTCCTATTATTCCAACCCAAAACATTTCCCTTACCTGTTAATAAATTAAATTTTATTTATATGTTATTTTTTCCTTATATATACCCTTCCTTTCCCTCTTTCCTAAAAACTATAACAGTTTGACAGAGTTAGCTAGGTTAAGAAACTTTAGGAATATAGATTTAATATAGAAAAAGTAGTTAGAGAGCCAAGAGTCAGTTAGGCTGGAATATTCTATCTAACACTCAGCAAGTGGAACATTCCACAGTGGAGCCCAGTGGAACTCTGAGACTCTAATAGATCTGGGAGAGACATTTAAAGTTTAAATAACCTTCTGCTACATGGTCTAAGTGGCCATATTGGATTTTTTTTTTTAATTTTCCCTTTCCTTACTTGTATGAATCTTAAAATTTCTCAGACTTGTGAATCTTAAAAATTCTCAGACTCTACTTTAGAACATTTTTGGTTAAAGCTGCTATCCCCTTATTTTTCAATGAAGGTACTTAGTCAGGAATGTAGGTGGGAACTCTAATATTACTCCACCCATACTTAGGCATACTTTAGGGGAAGATAAAGTTGTAATCTCCTGATTGAACAATGAAAAGTCCCCAACCCATACTTAAAGTGAAGCAAGAACCCTTAAGCTAGGTGTATTTTTAGATCTAATACATAGGGGTGCTAAGTACCTATGAAGATCAAATTAATCAGGCAACTTGCAAAGGACAAGATTAGTCTACCCAGGTGTGAATTACTCAAAAGTTTTAGTCTACTCAGGTGTGAATTAAGAATGGTCAGTCCTTTGGAAAACATCTACTGTGATTGGTAGATGTGAAAACTTAGGGGAGGTGACATAGGAGAAAATTCTTTTTAAAAGGAGGTCAGAAGGCCTCTGAAAAAGAAGTCAGCTTAGGAAGCTGAATTGGAGGCTCTCTTGGTGGCTGAACTTAGTTGAGCTCAGGAGCTGAACTGCTGGAGGCTGTCACTCCCATAATGCAACCAAATGATCCATTGATATGTCCCCAGACATGTCTACATTCATGGTCAACAGTATATATACAATTGAATTTGTGTTGTTATATTCCACTGTGTTTACCCTATTTATATACAAGTGTTACAGACAAAAGAGTGGTTGCCTTAAACTGTGACCATGAAATATATGGTTTCAAGACTTTGAATAGCCAAAACTATAAAGACTAAAAATAAAGTGGTCGCCATGGGAAAATTCCCAAAAACATGAAATACCCAAGACAGCTGGGTTTATGGAGATTTTTATGAATACAAATTAAGGAATTAAGAAAAAGGAGAGAGAATACCTGAGCCTTAAGAGAGAGACTAGTCAGTCTTTTATCAACTCACCACAAGATTGTCCCAAGCAAGTTCTGCATATCCTATATATTGTATTTATTCTTTTCCCCAAAGTATGTTACATGGGTCTGAACTATCAGTGTATGAAACCTTACATGGATATTACTATGCAAACTATCTTGTCTCACATCCCTATATTATGTATTTGTTTCTGTGTTGTGTATAAGTGTAGAGTGGTGTTGTTTGTTATTGGTAAATGGTTTGAAGCTACAATGGTTTGGTTAACTAAAGATTCTGAGCTTAAACAAGTGGTTACACAAATGAAACAACAACTGGACCAGATGAAAGTGTATATAAAGGAAAAAAGGTTTATGAATACTGGATATGATTGTGGGGCAAAAGAAATCAATAGTGCAACTGGAAATCTAAATAGATTACAGAAGAGATGGAAGGAATGATTACCTTGTTTCTCCTAAGAGATCTCCCAGTAGTTTCAAGGGATGAGATCTTCCAGGTAAAAACACATAAAAGATTCACTCCAGAGGACTTGGAATCAATAAAGGAAAGAACACCTGCCTTTGTGGATGAACCTAATAGGGTCATTAAGGAAACGAGGAGGGTTATTAATTTCTTTGACCCTGATTACAATGATTTTGCCCTGTTAATGAAAGAGCTTTTAACAAAAAAGAGAGAGAAATAAGTTCATAGAGAAAACTAGGCAGGATCTCTTGTTAACACCATGGTCGCTGTGGAGGAGAGGAATTAGGAAGCATGCAAAAGGCAGAAGCAGTGGCTGAGTGGTGACCTGTCAGTCAAACATGAGATGTTCTGATTTGGAATGTTACTGGGAAAACAGTTGAAGGCAAAGCCAATGGCTGGCTGAACTCTGGGTCTTCCAGGGTTGCCTTGTATCAGGGAAGGAGGAAGACAGAAAGGAATGGTGGTCCCTGGTGGCTTTGAAGGCAGAAGAAAGAAGGACAATAGTCCAGATATCTCTCTGACTTGCTCTGTTGATGTCAGACATTTCTCTTAATTTGAACTCTATCCCAATATCCTCAAAACCTAAGGCTCTCTGTAGTGTTAGGGAAATCCTCAACCCTCTTACCTCCATTTCTCTATCTTTTCCTGTCTTCCCCAAATAAACCCTTACTTAAGATAAAAGGAGATAATGAATATTTAATTTGAAACATCATTAACTCACCTTGAGTAATTTAGAAAGAAGAAGAAGAAAAGGGGGAGGGAAGTTGAAGAGGCTGAAGAAGAGGGAGGCTGGGAGAAGAGGGAGGAAATGGGAGGAAGAGAGGGTAGGCAAAAAGAAGATAACTGCCTGATCTGTTAGTTATCATTAGCAATCAAATATAGTCCCTTATTATCATCTACTACACCCCAGGATTATAATGACACTGACATGAACAGCAAAGTCCAGTATGACATAATGAAGGAATGCAGACAGGCAATATTGGAGGTCATTGGTAGACACACTAAGAGACCCATACATAGTCCAAATCTGAAGGGATAAAACAAAAACCCACTGAAACACCTACATCATTCCTAGACCAAATCACTGAAGCTGCAGAGACATATCTGAACATGGATGTCCTTGAAGAGGGAACAATAGCACATATAAAGAGAATCTTTGAAAAAATGCTATTCCCAAAATAAAATTATTCTTTAAACACCATTATCTTGATTGGGTGGAGATGGAACTGGAAGATATTAGAAAAAAGGCTACATACTTGTACACAGATAATGAGGATAAATATGAGGAGAGAGACAATGAAAGAAGATCTTAAAATAAAATTAAAAGAAGCAAAAGACAAAGCTAGAGAAAGTGAGATTAAAGAGGTTCAGGCAGTAGCTGCATTAAGATCAATGAAGCCTAATAACAATTATTATAAACCTAGGGATAGAAGATCAGGTCCCCAACATTGTTTCCCTGGTCGTTTTGTAAACGAATGTAGATACAGAGGTCAGTTTGCAAGACAAATGAACAGGTATGGAGGATTTAAAAGGCAAAATAATTAGAACAATAATAACTAGAATAATAACAATAATGGCTGGAATAATAACAACTACTCAAGAAGAAATAATGGAAATGTGTGTCAAAATGCCTGTTGCCAGGGACCTCAAGCACCAAATCTGAGCACAGTGCAGGACTGGGTTAAGTCTGGAGCACGGTCTAAATATAGTCAGGTTGTTAAGGGTAATCAGAACAAAGGGGCTTGTTCCTTATGAAGTGTTTTTCTGTAATTAAATCAAGAGACAATGAATTGAGAGTAAATGAAAATGAGTGTAATGGTAATAAGATTAAAGAAGATATAGATGAATTGATTGAATCAAAGGAAAATGTAATTAGTAGTAATAATTGTAGGGGAAAAGAAAATTGTAGCATAAAATTAGTAGAAAATTCTAATGCATGTAAAATAAGGGAAAATAGTGAAGAATGTAAACTAGATAATGATAATGAAATTGTGCATGAGAACAATGATACAATGGTAGAGAGTATAAGGACCAAAGGGAGTAGTCAAAAAGCTGATGATGGTGTTAAAGATACAAAATCCTGGGAATATCATGTAGTACTAGCAGATGTAAACTTGGATGGTGTGATAGAGGAATAATCCAGCGACTTTGAAGGACAGAGCCTGGAAGAAATGCAGTTTCATCCATAGCAGGGGATGGTTGAGAAGGCTTGGAATCTTGAGGGAAGAGGTTCCAAGGAGAGGCAATTGATCACTCTCTCAAGTATCTTGAGAAAGCAAAGGTGACAGTCTGATCAGAGATTATCTCCTGAGCCATTCAAATCCCTCATTGAATTTAATGCGCCATTTCCCCCCAAAGATACCAAGAAGTGTAGCAGATACCTGAGAATAAGAACAGCATAACAAGATCTCACACAGCTCCTGGGACACCCTGGGTCTGGACATTGGCTCTGCTGTGATAAAGACCAAGGGTCACAAACTCTGAACCTCTAATAGACCAGGCTGACAAGCCTAAGTCTCTCAACTTTGGAGAGATGGTGAGATGGATTCCCCCTTCAGTCTTCTTCAAATATGTCTCCCCACTAACCCTGCCTTTACTTCCCTCTAATAACTAATTTTAATGGGTGAACCTCTTCCCTTTGGGGAAAGAGAGAGAAATCAGCTCTTTCCCTCTTCCACTATGACAATGATTTAGGATGACTGACAACTTTATTCTAATAAATTGTGGTTAGGGGTAAGATAAGAAAGATGTCTGCAGGTTAGGGTCTATAGGAAAGAGGATAAAGGAAGTCTCTGTCTGTCTAAAATGTCTTTTTCCCTCCCTCCAAAGATTCTTCCCTTATGTGTACCCTTCCTTTGTTACAAGGGAATCACTTTAAAAGACTGATATATATTAATTTAAGGTCACCAAGGAATCAGCTATGTAATTCCTAAATGAAAACTTAAGTCAGCCGTCAATCTTTTATGGAGTTTAATTACAATAGGAGGAAGTAATTAGAGATAGAGAGAGAGAAAAGGGAGAGAAGGGAATAGGGCTTAAATACCCCTTCTGTTTAGGCTGGGCCAAAAGGCCCAAGCCCTTAGATAGCTGGGGCAAAGAAAAGAGATCAGTCCCTATTACTCACGTGACCAAAATGGAGAAACAGTCTCAGAGGCCCCCACCTTCAGCTTCCTTCAGAGCAAGCTTCTCAGAGCCCACACGAACCACACCGACCAACTACTCACCCCCCTTGGAGTCTTCAGACCCCCTATCTTTCAGGAAACCATCCAAGTTGCCTCCCCTCAGTCCTCACATCTACCAATCACTGTTCATCAATTTCCCTGTGCCAATGGAGGCTCTAGCTTAACCCAGGACCACCCAGAGGTTTCTGGCTTTTGCACATGTCTGTTGAAGGTCATAATTTCAAATGATTAAATCTTTGCTCTTTTGCTACAGCCCTTTCTAAATCCTGTTAACCTGAGTAGGGTAGAGATTGGAATAATTAAATTTTGATCTAGGCTGCAGCCCTTACTCAATCCTGTTAGGACTGAATAGGGTGGAGATTTATTCCAAGTATCTCCATTGTATCAATTCTAAAATCAATCATGACTCAAAGAAATTCCTGTTCTATGCTTAAGAATAGGTCAAAGTCCTTTCCATTGTTCAGCAAAGGGTTTCTGTCCTAAAGTAATCTTAAGAAGGGAAGAGAAGGAACCTCCCATGCCAATGGGGTTCCCATTCCAATAGACTATCAGTATGAAATATCCCAATGGTGAAATTTCCAACATTTATAAGTCTAAGGAAATTTGAGGTTTATACCTTTCCCCCTTTCCTAAAAATCATAGTAACAGAACCAGGAAAGGTTAACTGCAAAAGGTAAACTTTGAGTGGAAACTGAAAGGAAGCCAGGAAAAAATGGAGAGTAGGGGGACAAAGTACTTCAGGTACAAATGATTAGCAATGCAAGAACTCAGAAGGAAAACATGGAGTGTGCTATTTGAGGAATTTAGAGTGTGTGGAAGGGAGTAAAGAAAGGGAAGAGGGGGCAAGGTTATGAGGTTATGATCTTTAAAAGCAAAGTAAAGGGCATTTTATTTCATTTTAGAGATAAAAGATATTTAGTAGAGCTCTTTGGTAGCTTAGTAAAGGATAGCTTTGCAGAGACTTGAGAAGACTAATTAGAAGACTTTTGAAGAGGTACCAGTGAGAAGTAAGAAATGTGAGAACTTGGGGCATGAGTCTGATTGAGTGGAAAAAAAAGAAGAATAGGAAAGATATAATAAAGGTAAAGATGATAAGAATAGGCAATAGATTGAATGTGAGATGAGAAACAGTACTGATCTAATGAAGATACTGAGGTTGCTAGAATTAATGACAGGGAAGATGGTGATACCCTCCACAGAAAAATTAATAATAGCTATCATTGATAGAGTGCTTTAAGTTTTGAAAAGGAAATAACCTTCCTTTTTCTCAGCCTCCTTTAATCCTAGGCTGCCACCCCACGCAGAGCAGTCTAGCGAGCAGAGCTGAGCTGGTGACCTCCCAAGAAACCCCCAAGCCACTTCTGCCAAAGGCCAGAGACACCCCAGAGGAATCTTCCTCCGACCCATCTCTTGGGCCACAGCCGGGGGGAGGGAGGGGTGCGGGAGAGGGAGAGAGTCTCAAGTGAGAGAGACTCAGACAGACAGACAGACAGACAGAGAGCACTCAGCCCTTCCTCACCCAACACCATCTCCTAAAACCGAGAAGATTTGGCGTCTTCATCTAGTCGGAGAACCACAACCACAATCTGGGCTCCACTCTAAGGCTGGCCCTTTCTCACTCACTCCCACCTTGGAAAGATGGAGCCCTAGGAGAGCACCATCCAGTGCAGCCGATGGAACAACAGCCAGGATGAGGTCAGCATGAATGTGTCGACTCCAGAGAGCTCCAGCTGTGAGCAGATCTACAATAAACTATGCACTGGGAAGCTGGGCATCGCTATGAAGGTGGTAGGCGGAATCATTCTGTTCTGGGTCATCTTCATCATTGGCTACGTCACTGGGTACTACATCCACAAGTGCAAGTAGCACTTGTCTGAGCCTGCTGGACACCTTGTCCGAGGAGCCCTCCATCCACCCAGAGACCTCTTACTACCTGGCCAATACCATCAGGCCAAGGCTGGCCTTTGGGGGCACATACACCTATAGAGATAGACACACACACACACACACACACACACACACATACACACACACATATACACACAAAGGGACAAATGTAGACACATAGACTCTTTTCAGAGAAAGAGAGGATATGCTGAAACAAATACAGAGGCAGACACTGGATGAGAGAGAGAGAGCAACACAGATACACCAAACCAAAACATTGGCCTGAGAGAGACTAAAAAGATGAGACAGATACTCTGATACAGATACACAGAGATGCTAAGAGACAGACATATAATTAGGTACACTCAGAAACAAAGACATTTTTAGATGGGACAGAGATTGGCAGGACAACACAGAGACATACAGGCTAATTTACTGAAAGACTGACAGAAAAACAGATACACACTAACAACAGAAACAAATCTCTTCTCTCCTGCCCCAGGATAGAATTCCAGACCAAGCCATCCATAACCCAGCCCTCCCCTGCCACATTACAGCCCCAGCGCATTAGGTTATTGAAGCCCAGGATGGCAACCCTCCCTCCTTGGTCACTCCTGGTTCTCCTCACCAACCAGATAACCTCTCCTTTGGACCTGTGGCTGCCCTCAAACAGCCAGAAGTCCAAGAAAGATGAGAGAAGCCAGGAGACAGTTTTATCCTTCAGAAACCTTCCCAGGGATGACATGTTCATGGCTACAGTCAGACCCAGAGTCCCTATGCAGTGTCTACTTACCCCTACACCATCCTTGATGAAAGCAGGACCTAGAAGGGAGAGAACCATTTGGTTGGTGAATGCCACAATGGGAACTCATTACCAAACTGGAACTCAGATTGGGAATTAAGGCCACTTCTAGGGTTCAATTTCTGCCCATCCCTGCTCTAATCACAGAGTGGGGAAGTTAAATATGTCTCTTGCTGTGAGTATTCCTCCTCCTCCCCTCCCTCATTCCTTCACTAGTTCTACTACTTGAGAAATTTGACACATTTTGAGCCTAATTTCTGTAGAAATTTGTTGAGGAAGAGGAAGGTAACGCCCACTCATCTCCAGAAAGATTTTTTAAAAGGAAGGCAGCATTGTGTTTAGCAAAGAGGGACTTTCACCATCTATAAAATGGGATAGACTAGATGACTTTGAAGGTCCTTTCCATTTATGGGAGTAATTCAACATGGAATTCTAGCAAAGTCAAAAATTCCCCATGGTTCCCAAAAGTTAACAGGGAAATTCCTAGCCTTACCTCTTAACTCCTTGTTCCAGCTCCACGGTCCTCCCCGAGGCTAAGAGGCACCTGCAGCTCTGTCATTGGTCTCTGTGTGTATGTGTGTGTAGGGGGAAGGTCTCAGCCTTTCAGCCCTGGGACCATTGTAAGTTATCCCCTCTGGTTATTCCTCTGCCCTTACCTGGATTTGCCCTCAATTGCTGCACATAAGTCCCAGGGAATTCTATTCCCCTGGCCTGACCAGGTACCAGGGTAGAAAACCCCAGTAAATCTGAATTGGAGGGCTCTGTTATTTCTGATGGACCCTGGTCACCAGTTCCACAAAGACTTGGAGCCAGGAGAAAGTGGTTTCTATCCTGAGGAGCCTTCCCTCCTGATCCCTGACCTAATCTCAGAGGCAGGGGCTGAGCCATGGAAGACTGAGGTGTCCTGGGTGTTGAGCCCCAGCTTCCACATTCCCCAACCTCCTTCCACAAGCCTGCTATTCTTTTCAGAAAAGCAGAATAGAATGAGAAAGAAGAAATAAATACTAGATGGGAAAGATTTTAATAAATAGACACTAACTTGCTGTGTGACATTGGACAGTTAAAAAAAAAAGGAAAGGAAATAACCTTATAAATGTTATATCACTTGATCTTCACAACAGTCCTTTAAAGAAAGTACTTTTATTACTCCCATTTTAGAGATGAAGAAATTGCAGTCCAAAGAACTTCAGACTTCCCCAGAGTCCTACATCTAGAAAATATTTGATTTGGACTCAGATTTTCTTAACTCTGGGTTCCTGGCTCAATACACCATGCTCCTAGCTTCCTCTAAGAAAAAACTGGGGAGCGTTTGGGGAAAAAAGATGAAAAGTTCTGTTTGGAGCAGGGTGATTAAGATGATTTAGGGACATTCAGTTCAAGATGTTCAAGAGGGAATTAAAGATGCAAGACCTTAGCTTAGCAGAGAATAGAGCTGGATGTATGTAGAGCTGGGAATGAGCTTGATAGTGAAGGAAACTGAAGCCATAAGAATTGATAACCTTAGCAAATGAGGGTTATGGAATATATGGAATATGGAAAGGAAAAGGATAGAAGGTTCCCAAAAGGCTCCTATACCTGGCATAGATGAAAACCTTGTAAAGGATTTGATTTGGTCTATTGCCTAACCATTCCTCTCAGATATCCATTCTTTCTTCTCTGGGTTAATCTGCAGTTTCAAATGCTATAGATGAGCATTAAGCAAAGGAAATTAGATTCATGAAGTCAGAAGCCCTTGTTAATTTAAAAGAAAGCATTTTCAGTTGAATATCAAAGTGGGAGGCCAGAGAATTTATAAGACACAATGGGAGAAAATGAAATTCTTTACATGTGAATCTTTAGTAGTCATGGAAAAATTAACCCTTTCCTCCCTCTTAACAATAGTTAAACAATAAGCAGCAGTTTGGCCCACGGTTATCTGTCCCTCCCTTGTGGCCCTCCAAGAGTTATCTGACACTGTCATACATATATATATCTGGAAAATCCGGCTGCTGAACAAGATGACCTCTAAGACCCCTTGCAGCTCTGACAATCTAGCAATAAGGGTAGATGAAAAGGCATATAAAATAGATGGTTCTTTTGGAATCGAAAAGGTCCCACCGAGATTTGAACTCGGATCGCTGGATTCAGAGTCCAGAGTGCTAACCATTACACCATGGAACCATGGGACTACACCTGGCTCCTCAACTATGGGTACTCCTTGAACCTTATCCAGAACCCTTCATCTAGCTTCTCTCTGTTTTCACCCAACTTTTAACCAGGATTCCAAGAGGCCGTAGCATGCTCACTGGTAAAACCTTCTGGGCAGAAACTAAACCGGCACTAAAAAGGGTCACCAACAAGCTTCAAAAACTAGGGAGTGTCGACACCAAACATGTGAAGACTCTCCCCACCCCCCACCCCCCACCCCCTTGGAATGGATAATGAAGATTGCTGAATGCCACAAGTGCTTAGCGCTTGGTCAGATATCAGAGATGCCAAGGTTTTCCATTGCACCTTGGGCCATCGAAGGTGTTTCTGACTTTTGTCCGCCTTTGTCCACTTTGTCCGCTCTGATGACTCACAGAGAGTGGAGTTGATCACTTCGTGCAATTTTGCCTTAAATTGAATCCAATTCACTCCGGAGTCAAGACATGGTCCTGTGGTGGCATTGATCCTCTTCATAAAACGAGGGAACAACAATGGCAGTGAACTGGCCATGCCTGTCTGGTGCCTCCAGTCCAACTTTCATCTTCAAAGGTCTTATGTACTCCGCTTCTCTGGGCATCTTAAAGAGTAGGATTTCCCAGAGGGAGAGAACTTTACCTGAAATCCCCTTCGTATGTCAAAGTAGAAGATCAGTTCTGATAGCAGTCGAGAATTAACATGAAAGATTCCAAGGAGGGAGGGTTTGAACGCGGTGTGATGAACTGGACGGATCTCAGAGCAACCTCCAGACATAGGATCATCGACTGAAGAGCTGGGAGTGATCTTGGAGGTCATGGAGTCCAACATTATTTTACAGATGAGGAAAATAAGGTTGAGAAGGGTTCAGCGATGCCCCAGGACGCATAGGTAGTCACTGTCAGGGTGAAGATTTGGACTAATGTTCTCCTGACTCCAAATCCAGCATTCTATGTATTCGGCCATCTGGCGACGTTCATCATAATTGTATTTTAACAAATGCTAAATAAAATGAGAATTTCCAGATACTTAGTAGGGCAACGATTATAACAATATTGTATTAGAAAATGATACTGTGGAGAATATTTCTAGTTGTAATAACTGGGATATACTCTGGCTTATAACTAGAGAGATACTAGGAGAACCTGTGAGTGCCTAGTTATAATGGAGATAGAAATATTTCTTCAGAGATAGAGAGATGCTGCTAGAGGGGACTACTCTGGGGTTGCCTATTGATCACTATTTTTAGCTAATAGATCAAGATTATTTCCTACCCTCCTCCTCCCTTCACCTCCCAGTTTTCACCCATGCCCTTCTGCTTCCCTTCCCCCTCCCCTGGTCTTAGTCAGCCATCTTCTAAGTAACTCAGGGGAACTATGAGATTTCAGAGAAATATTCTTTACTCTTCTTTGATCAAGTAAGGGGGTTTATTGGGAACAACAGGATGGAGAACTGAGGTAACATGGGGTGAGAGGGATGAAGGTGTCCCCTAATCTATAATTAGGGATAGGAGGATTATGGGAAATGTCAGTCCTGTCACAACTGTGACACAAAAGTCTGTCAGGGAGATGGAAGACAATTGTTATATCTTCTTTCTTCTTCCAGTTACCCAAAACCACCATCAAAAGTTAATTTCTTCTCAGCCTAACTCCAGAAGTCCCCCTCCCCCCCTAAAGGGTCCTTCAATCTGGGACAGGTGCTAACAGGGATCAGTTTCTCAGCTTCTTCCCCCTTCAGCCAGAAGCCAAGGAAGAATTTCTCCAAAATCAAGAGAAATAGTTCAAAGCTAGACATCCCAGCTTCGTCACCACTCTCTCAGAGCCACCAACTTCTCTCTCTCTGCCTAGGTCAGAAAAACAAACAAACAAACAAACAAACAAAAAAACAGTCTCTCCCTTTGTCAGAAACCCAAGAGAAGAAGTCTCTCATTTTCTCTCCTCTGGCCAGGCTCCAACTGACTTTCCTGGGAACATTCTGTTTTGGAATCTTCACCTTCCCCAGCTTTCTATCTTGCATGCATGAAAATTCTCTCTTCCTTCATGCCTCTTCCACAATTGCGAATATTAATTGTGCACAGCTTACTTTTCTTTTTAAAGTATATAAATATAAAGTCAATAAGTAACTGCTAGAAGGGAATATATGATTGTTGTGAGGATCAAATAAGAGAGCAGAAAGGTAAAGCACTTTGCAAGGGCTGACTATTTGTGTCTGTCTGTCCACTGGCCAGCCTTTCCCTCCATCCATTCATGGATCTATCTGTCCTGCCTGACAACAATAATCAACAAACAGATTTCTTTTGCTTTCTTGTGTGTACTTAGAAAATGTGTCAATATCTGATATTTATTTGTCATATTTTTTAGCAAGCCTAATTCCATGTCCTTTCCACCTATCCCATATGAAAGAAAGAAAAACAAAATCATTTTAACAAGTATGCAGTCACAACAAAATATATCAATGACCCCCCCCCCAGTTTTTCAGGATCAACCTTTGTCATATTTTGCATCTCTTTATCAGGAGGTAAGTAGTCTCTTTTAGCATTAATTGTACCCAGGGAATACTGGAAAGCAGCACAGATTTCCATGAGTGGCTTATTAAATCAGTGGTTTTGTGACTATGAGGTCTGATAATTGACCATTGGTGTAAAGAAAGGGGGTAAGTTTGTAGAGAGAAGTGGCATGAGACCAGCATGAGACTTTCCTTACAACACCATCTATATCACACGAAGGCCTGTAGACAGGGAAACTGCAATCATATGTGTTCTAATGACGGGCCTAATAATAATAACTCAAATATATGAAATATTTGTAATTTGTAATTGTGAGAAAGTAATAGATTCTAATACTATTTTCATTACTTTATAATTTATTCTTTGCTTTAGTCAATCTTTCAGATTAAGCTATTTAGTCTTCTATTAATTTGAATGGTTTCTTCAATGGCCCTTAGTTGAATGTAATTTCATTACAACGTGGACCATAAAAGGTATTTAATATTGCTACTTTTCTGCATTTGTTGGAGTTTTTTTAGACCCTAATGTATGGTCAACATTTATTAAGGTGCCATGCACAACTGAGAAATTTCTGTACTCTTTCATTTGCCCACACAATAATCACAAAATTCAAATTATAGGACACTTTCCCAAAATTCTATGGTCTTTTAACTTCTTGTTTATTTATTTTTTTAATAAGTAAAAAAGACCATGGTTCCATTTTCCTAGGACTGTGTCTTACTACACAACTCTGATCCATTTAAGATTTAAACCACACCCAGTCCTAGTTAGAACTGACTGCTGATATTAAGGATTACTAGGAGGAAAGGTCTGAAGGTGGGGAGATAGAATGGACTGGGTCTCAAAAAACCCAAAGGATCATAGACTTAAAGTTGTAAGTAACCTTGTAGATCATGGAATCCAACTCCCACATTTTATAGATGGAAAAATTAAAGTTAAGAAAAAAGTCCCATTAACAACTGTGCCTATTTCAATAAAACTATGGTGTTCTCTGCTGACTGCAAAACTGGACTCCTGCTCTTTCTTTTACATTCTACTTTCTAACTGACTATGCTTCAGCATCATAAAGACTCTCCTTCCCTTGGAGGTTGCTGGAATTCATGACAGGGAAGATGGTGATACCCTACACAGACAAATTAATAATAGCTATCATTGATAGAGTGCTTTAAGGTTTGAAAAGGAAATAACCTTATAAATGTTATATCACTTGATCTTCACAACAGTCCTTTAAAGAACGTACTTTTATTACTCCCATTTTAGAGATGAAGAAACTGCAGTCCAAAGAACTTCAGACTTCCCCAGTGTAGCATTCCAAGCATATTCACATCTATGAAATATAAATGATTCAGACACAAGGTTATACCGTTGATATTGTGGTGGTCTCTTGACCCGGCCACATGGCCCTTTCCTAAGACAAACTCATTAACATTTGGCTCAGTGTCTCATCCCTCTGAGAAAGCACGGGTTGAAATATACACGCTCAAAAGGTATCCCCTTCACCTTGTCATCCAATCTGAATTATCTATGCTTTGGCTACGTGCTTGAGAGTGTCTCCCAAAATACTTGGTAAGAAAAACAGAAGGCAGCCCCGTGATTGTTCTCTTGGAATCCTCTCTTCTCTAGGAATCTCTCTCTCTCTCTCTCTCTCTCTCTCTCTCTCTCTCTCTCTCTCTCTCTCTCTCTCTCTCTCAAACCTTCTCCTCTCTTAGAACTCTAGCCTCTCTCGACTTTGCATTCTCTTCCTTAATCTCTTCTTCTACCACGTGTTCCATTGATTCTCATATTTTCCTTACAAGGAGAATATCATAGGGGTTTTACCTGCCCTAGTTAAACATTGATTTGTCTGTGTCTGTCATTCTTCACCCTGGTTCTCAGATTCCCTGCCTCTCCTCGGGTCCCTAACACAAAGGAGAACCCCTTCTTGTGGGCCCTGCTGGACAGGGAACCCACACCCAGAGTCCTACATCTAGAAAATATTTGATTTGGACTCAGATTTTCTTAACTCTGGGTTCCTGGCTCAATACACCATGCCCCTAGCTTCCTCTAAGAAAAAACTGGGGAGCGTTTGGGGAAAAAAGATGAAAAGTTCTGTTTGGAGCAGGGTGATTAAGATGATTTAGGGACATTCAGTTCAAGATGTTCAAGAGGGAATTGAAGATGCAAGACCTTAGCTTAGCAGAGAATAGAGCTGGATGTATGTAGAGCTGGGAATGAGCTTGATAGTGAAGGAAACTGAAGCCATAAGAATTGATAACCTTAGCAAATGAGGGTTATGGAATATATGGAATATGGAAGGGAAAAGGATAGAAGGTTCCCAAAAGGCTCCTATACCTGGCATAGATGAAGACCTTGTAAGGGATTTGATTTGGTCTATTGCCTAACCTTTCCTCTCAGATATCCATTCTTTCTTCTCTGGGTTAATCTGCAGTTTCAAATGCTATAGATGAGCATTAAGCAAAGGAAATTAGATTCATGAAGTCAGAAGCCCTTGCTAATTTAAAAGAAAGCATTTTCAGTTGAATATCAAAGTGGGAGGCCAGAGAATTTATAAGACACAATGGGAGAAAATGAAATTCTTTACATGTGAATCTTTAGTAGTCATGGAAAAATTAACCCTTTCCTCCCTCTTAACAATAGTTAAACAATAAGCAGCAGTTTGGCCCACGGTTATCTGTCCCTCCCTTGTGGCCCTCCAAGAGTTATCTGATACTGTTATACAAGAAAGGAGGAAGCTCCATAGAAGGGAGAGACTGTAGATTGGTTCTATTCAATAATGACATTATTCAAAATGAGGTAGGCACAGATTGGGTAAGAAAGGATAGAATTTCCTGGGATATGCCAGAACTGCTTCCTCAATTTTCCATTCGTCAGATTAGGATGACTATGCAGATTATTGCCAACTCAATCATTTGCCATGTGCATAAATAAACATCTATTTAGAGCCTCTCTGCATTTTCCATTTCACCAGCAGTATTTTTGCTGTACCCCTCCAAACTGGCTTTCCCTTTACACCAAAACATCTATGGCAAAATAGTGAATTCCTTGGTTGTCATCTCCTAGGTGTGGAAGACAGGCAGGATTCCCTGAATATTATTTGGAGAAAAACAACACTGGGGGAGATTAGCTCTCATAAAGTAAAAGTAGTTACTCAATTTTCTTCTGCCAGGAGTCTGTGCAAAAACGGGAATACAATGATTAAAAAGTATATCCACATGTAATTTGGGGAAAAAATTATAAACCAACCCCCTCCCCCAAAATATTTGTATAACATGTCATATATTACCTACCAACTTGGGGAGGGGTAGGGGAGAGAAAGAAGACATGGATCACAAAATGTAAGAAAATGCTTATTAAAATTTCTATCAACATGTAGTCTGAAAATTTTTTTTTTAAATTTAAAAGCAAACATGGGAGTGGATCAAAAAATGGGAGTTGTGATGAGGTGATGGAAACATGAAAAGGCTGGTGTGAGTAAGAGCCCTATTTCAAAATGTGACTCCTTCATTTTGGATATCTGGAAAATCCGGCTGCTGAACAAGATGACCTCTAAGACCCCTTGCAGCTCTGACAGTCTAGCAATAAGAGAAGCTGAAAAGGCATATAAAATAGATGGTTCTTTAGGAATCGAAAAGGTCCCACCGAGATTTGAACTCGGATCGCTGGATTCAGAGTCCAGAGTGCTAACCATTACACCATGGAACCACGGGACTACACCTGGCTCCTCAACTATGAGTACTCCTTGAACCTTATCCAGAACCTTTCATCTAGCTTCTCTCTGTTTTCACCCAACTTTTAACCAGGATTCCAAGAGGCCGTAGCATGCTCACTGGTAAAACCTTCTGGGCAGAAACTAAACCGGCACTAAAAAGGGTCACCAACAAGCTTCAAAAACTAGGGAGTGTCGACACCAAACATATGAAGACTCCCCCCACCCCCTTGGAATGGATAATGAAGATTGCTGAATGCCACAAGTGCTTAGCGCTTGGTCAGACATCAAAGATGCCAAGGTTTTCGAAGGTGTTTCTGACTTTTGTCCGCCTTTGTCCACTTTGTCCGCTCTGATGACTCACAGAGAGTGGAGTTGATCACTTCGTGCAATTTTGCCTTAAATTGAATCCAATTCACTCCGGAGTCAAGACATGGTCCTGTGGTGGCATTGATCCTCTTCATAAAACGAGGGAACAACAATGGCAGTGAACTGGCCATGCCTGTCTGGTGCCTCCAGTCCAACTTTCATCTTCAAAGGTCTTATGTACTCCGCTTCTCTGGGCATCTTAAAGAGTAGGATTTCCCAGAGGGAGAGAACTTTACCTGAAATCCCCTTCGTATGTCAAAGTAGAAGATCAGTTCTGATAGCAGTCGAGAATTAACATGAAAGATTCCAAGGAGGGAGGGTTTGAACGCGGTGTGATGAACTGGACGGATCTCAGAGCAACCTCCAGACATAGGATCATCGACTGAAGAGCTGGGAGTGATCTTGGAGGTCATGGAGTCCAACATTATTTTACAGATGAGGAAAATAAGGTTGAGAAGGGTTCAGCGACGCCCCAGGACGCATAGGTAGTCACTGTCAGGGTGAAGATTTGGACTAATGTTCTCCTGACTCCAAATCCAGCATTCTATGTATTCGGCCATCTGGCGACGTTCATCATAATTGTATTTTTAAAAAACATATCAGTTGATTTAAAAAAAAGGGAGAAGCTAGCAGAGGATGGTTTCGATCCATCGACCTCTGGGTTATGGGCCCAGCACGCTTCCGCTGCGCCACTCTGCTTCCTAGGAAACTCCAGGGCTATCAGTTCACCTAAAATGGGTGTAATTGTTCCCATTTGCTACCATCCCACACTTTTTCCTATGCCATGTCATTCAGGGTTAGGTTTACATTAGGATCAAGGTTCAAATGAACTACAAAACCGTAACTCTTTCCGGAGCACATCCTACCTGTTGAAACGAGGATCCTGGGGAAAATGTCACTTCCAGTGTGGCTTTTGGCACTGCTCTCATCACCCCCTCTCCTGATTCCAATACGCGATCCTCCCTTCTGGAGAAACAAGATTCTTTACAGAAAAAATCTTCGTCTTGATTACCGAACTCTCCCACTTCTTCCTTTTCTTTACTTCCTTCTTTGTTCTTTGCTTCAGTCAATCTTTCAGATTAAGCTGTTTAGTCTTCAATTAGTTTGAATGGTTTCCTCGATGGCCCTTAGTTCAATGTAATTTCATTACAACGTGGACCATAAAAGGTATTTAATATTGCTACTTTTCTGCATTTGTTGGAGTTTTTTTAGACCCTAATGTATGGTCAACATTTATTAAGGTGCCATGCACAACTGAGAAATTTCTGTACTCTTTCATTTGCCCACACAATAATCACAAAATTCAAATTATAGGACACTTTCCCAAAATTCTATGGTCTTTTAACTTCTTGTTTATTTATTTTTTTAATAAGTAAAAAAGACCATGGTTCCATTTTCCTAGGACTGTGTCTTACTACACAACTCTGATCCATTTAAGATTTAAACCACACCCAGTCCTAGTTAGAACTGACTGCTGATATTAAGGATTACTAGGAGGAAGGGTCTGAAGGTGGGGAGACAGAAGGAACTCGGTCTCAAAAAAACCCAAAGGATCATAGATTTAAAGTTGTAAGTGACCTTGGAGATCATGGAGTCCAACTCCCACATTTTATAGAAGGAAAAATTAAGGTTAAGAAGAAAGTTCAGTATATCAGTATATCACTGTGTCTAACCAGTAAGATTTTTTTAGACGAAATTGTAGCTAATGTTTTCTTGATCCCGAGTCCAGCATTCTATCGATTGTGACACCTACGTTCTTTAAATATATAAGTAAGTGTGTGTGTCTCTATAGATGCATATGTATATCTGTTGATAGATATAGATTCTTCAAGGATTCATAGGATAGTTTTTATTCATCAACTTCTGGGTGGGGAAGGTAAGCTCTCTCTGAGTCACTGTGCTTCCTTGAGATCCAATGTCTGATATTCCCCTTAATAGAAATTCATGTTCCCATTTTCTATCAGCATAAGATTTCTCATGTGTGCTCACATAGATAGGATCATAGACTTTAAATCCAGGGCCCAGGGTCAAACTTTGTAGCTTTACGTAGCTTTATGCTGGGCTCCCATTAACACCTGTGCCTATTTCAATAAAACTATGGTATTCTCTGCTGACTGCAAGCCTGGACTCCTGCTCTTTCTTTTACATTCTACTTTCTGACTGTGTTTCAGCGTCATAAAGACTCTCCTTCCCTTGGAGGATTCAGAGAAGATCAGATTACTCAAAAGTGGGACCATACCAAAAAAGCTTTCTTGGAGTCTTTGTATGGACTGGATTCCAAAAGTATGAAGCATTGCAAAAAACTCAGATTTTTTTTTTTCTGATGCATCCATCGGTCTTTTAAAAAAGATATTTCATTTTACCAATTACATGCAATAACAATATTCTACATAACTTTTCTGAAGTTATATGATCCAAATTGTCTCCATCTCTCCTTTCCCTTCCCTTCATAGATGGTAGCAATTTGATCTGGGTTCTACATGTATTGCCATGCAAAATATATTTTCATATTGTTCATTGTTGTAAGAGAATATATATAAAAGTAAATAGAAAAATATATAGAATTATGTAAAGAGAATGTATCTAAAACCAAAGAGAATACATAAAAAACTCAAAACCCTAAATAACAACCCAAGTAAACTAAAGTGAAAATTAGTATGCTTTGATCTGCATTCCTACTCCAATAGTTCTTTTTCTGGAGGTGGATAGCGCTCTTTATCATAACTCCCTCAGAATTGTCCCAGATCATCGTATTGCTGAGAGTAGCTAAGTCTTTCACAGTTGATCATTCCATAAGATCGCTGTTATTGTGTGCAACGTTCTCCTGGTTTTGCTCATTTCATTCTGCATCAGTTCATGGAGGCCTTTCCAATCTTTCTGAAATCATTCTGTTCTTCATTCCTTACAGCATGATAGCGTTCCATCTCCATCATGTATTACAATTTGTTCAGCTATTCCCCAACTGATGAACATCCCCTCAATTTCCGATTCCTTACCACCACAAAAAGAGCTGCTATAAATCAATTTGTACAAATGGGTTCTCCCCCCACCCCGCCTTTTAAAAAATCTCTTTGAGATGGAGACCCCAGTAATTACTGTATCCACATCTTCCCCATCTTCCTCCCTTTGCTTCTCTTCCTTTTCTTTCCGTCTCGTTTTCTAACTTCCTTCTTTTGTTTCTTATTTTTTAAAACAGACAGACAGACAGACAGACAGACAAATTCTTCGACATATGGGGCGGTTCTCCGGAAGAGCAAACCTGACCAATAGAGGGGAAGGCCTCGCGAAAACAAAGGACATTCATAAAAATCTATGAAGAAGTAAATGGGGGAAAGAGTTGAGGCAGGATAGCATTTGGCTTAGATGTACTTTTTATATGCTTTTGTTTGGGGCAGGTTTGAGCAGAACTTTCTCTTTCCTCATCCTTTCAAAATCCTGGAATCCAAGATCAATCCCAGCTACGACATTCTAGGAATATTGACTCTGCTTGAGTTACGGACAAAAACAGGAGTCGGTGGACTTCCTTCTTTAAGGCGTTTACAAACCTTATTCTGAGGAGGAGTGCCTAGGGTTAGCCAGGTTGCCCCAGAAGTTCAGTGTTCCTGTGCTGAGATACAGGCAGTTCGTTTCCCCCGGGAAAGAGAGATTTGCTTTGTTTCTTTTCTACAGCCATTGTCTTAAACCTTTTCCTTCGGCCAGTCTCGTTTCTTTAGGACTCTTCGTCTTGGTCCACTGAAGAGCTTGAACAAGTCTTGAATGAATCGGAAGGCACAGAAAAGAAATCCTCTCCACACGTTCAGTTCCTCCCAATTTTCTTGAGCTTCTACGGTGCTGGAAAGCGCGATGCTCAGCGAGGGGGAACAGGAGGACTAGTAGGAAGCAGCAGGCCCCGCCAGCAAGATCCCGACGTTCTTCCTGCACCTGAGCCGATGAAGGAAGAAAGCTTTTTGCAAGCGTGAGAGGAGGCCAGAGTAAATTCAAGGCCTGGCGAATGCACGGAGGCGGAAGAGAGTGTTGTAAAATTCCAATCCTCGAGTGAGTTTGACAGATGCTGGAAAGGTAAAGTTTAGGCGCCAGGCCGAGTGTCCTCCGACTACTTCTTTATAGACGTGCTTACCTATCCCTCTCTTTAATCCACTCTTATACTTTCAGTCGAGCATGAAAAGTAAGCCAAACGAAACAAAACAGACAAAACCCTGTAAGTCCATAGAGGACAAAGGCCGGGCCACTTTGCCCGCGACCTCCTTGGCGTGGAGTTCAAAGCCTGTTGCTTAACGGGCTCTTACTTAGTGCTTGGGGATGTGTCGATTAAAGGGGTAGCAGAACGGATGGAATGAAGAACTGCGTTTTACGCTCAAAATCCTTAAGAGGAAAAATGAGGGGTTTCCTGTATGACCTCGTGGCGCAACGGTAGCGCGTCTGACTCCAGATCAGAAGGTTGCGTGTTCAAATCACGTCGGGGTCACAGTAGGTTTCCCTTTTCCTTTTCAGCTCTTTTCTCCAGCCTCCGCCAAATGCGGGGAAACTCAAGGACGGCGGGGGAAAAGAGACAACTTCAGCACTTTAGGGCCCCCTCCGTTTAGCCACGAGGAAGTGAAGAAGTGTTCTGACTCTGCCTCCCACTGTCGCGGCCTCGGGGTCCCCTGCTCTTCTCCTACCTGACTTGCGGTCCACAACACAGGACCCCACTGAGTAGACGGCGAGCACCCCTTTGTCCCATTTTGTCTGTTGGAGAAGACCATCCTGAAGGAAATCTGGGCCGACAACTCTTAGCCCCCAAATTGAACGGTGTGGGAGGAACGCAGCCAATTTTCTGTTAAGAAGATACCTTGTCGGAAGACGGCACCACAGTGCTTAAGACAAAGCGTCGGGGGGGGGGGGGGGGGAGGGGGTGTGTGCGAGAACATTATCCTTGTTCTTACGGATGTTTCCATCATCTAGCTAGCACACCTCAGAACACCTTGCCCAGATTTTACTGTGATTTCTGCGATACCTCACCTCACTCCTGTTTCTCCCCCTTGGAGGACAGGGAGAATAAGGGAGCACAAAGACAACGCGAGCAACTACTATCAGAAATGGATGGAAGAACAAGCCTAGAGTTGGACTTTCTTTTTCGCACTCTGTTTTCAGAGTAAAGCTTCTCTCTGGACTTTGTAGGCTGCACCCAGCAAGCGAGAGGATGCGATTGAAAGTTGGGAGTGCCTGGGTAGCGACTGCCCGACACCATATACGTGGGGGGAATTCATTAATTCAGTTCTTTCATTTGTTCAACAATCGCTCATCAAGTAGTTACTGTCTGCATGGTAAGATGCTGGACTCCAGGGACGATGGAGAAAAACCCAAGTGGCCATATGGTTCAGGACTTCGTGGACCTTATTATTAAGAGCCAACCACCCCCCCCCCCCCCGCCCCTCGGCCAGTGGGGCTTGGAGGAAAAGGCTCAATAATATTCCCCAGTAGGGTGCTTGAAGAAAGTCGGGATGGAAGGAGCGAGTCTCAAGAGAGTTTTGCTTGCGAAGCACCTTTGGGGGCCCGCCCATTGGATGAATTTCCTGAAGGTGTGGAAAAGAGGGAATACTAAAGCCGTAGTCGGTAGGATTCGAACCTACGCGGGGAAACCCCAATGGATTTCTAGTCCATCGCCTTAACCACTCGGCCACGACTACCTGCCCGATGACAGCTCCCTCACCCCCCCCCTCCTTAGACAACAGAGTGACGCCCCACCGGCACCGGGATGGCCACGTTGAACCTCTCTCTCAAGATTCAGATACAGGGTACTTCACCAGCTACCCGACAACGCCCACAACCACACCCACGCCCCGTCCATCCGTCCTGACACCGAACCTTTTCCACCCTGGTGCCACCTCGACCCGAGTCCCTGGCGCAGCCGCTCTCACAACAAAGGCTCCAACAATGACAGGTTCCACTCTGGGATTCTCCCAGGACGCCGAAGTATTCCTTCTCGTACCATGAGAGGAGGTTCAGGCGCATTTGTGGATTTTCCACTTTCGCTAATCCATTCCTCCCTACCTTGGCCTCCCAACGTCCTCAGACCAACCAGGAGAAAGAGAACAACACGAACTTCGCGAGTGCGTCCCTTTGCCCCTCCAGCTCTCAACTTACTTATCCATCTCTAAAATGGGGGCGGCGGGCCTGTGACCGAAATGACAGGACCCTTTTTACCGTCTATCCCTTCACATAACCTAAGGGGACCGACCGGGCTCTGGGAGTTGAACGAAGAAGAGAGAGAGAGAGAGAGACGGTGGGTGGCTGAAACTCTGAGGGACAGGGGAGCGGGAGAAGAGGTGGGTGGGGCTTGAGCCAGATCTCGGACAGGAGGACAGAAAGATTTTGAACCAGGGAGACGAAGCCGCACAGACCAAGACTTGGAGTTAAGGGGGCCTCCACGAAAGGTTAGGGAAACGGTGAAAAGACTGGTCTGGTTGGACCGCTGGGAGATCGAGTGGGAGAGGGAGAGGCCCACCGTGAGGGCAGGAAACGCACCTTCTCTAACCCTTGGACCTCCCCGAGCGCCCAGCACTCTCGCGGCGGCATCCGTGTTTGCTGTTTGAATTGGTACCCACGGTTTGAATGACACATGGCACGGGTGGAGGTAGAAGGTAGCCGAGGGAGAGGGTGCCTCTGTTCTCTGGGCTCGCAAGGCGCCCGGAATCCTCCTGGGGACTGACTGTGTGACACGAAGGAAGAGGCAGGAGCCAGGCCTTTTCCATCGACCTCTCTCCAGCTGGAGATCTTGCGCTCAGTAGGGGAAGGGTCGGAGGGATGCCCGCCTGAAAATTTGGAGTCTAACTCGCGATAAAAAGACAGGCACTACAGTCCAGACAGGAAGGGTATTATACAGGGTTCTCGGGGTCTCCCCGCCAGCCTCTTTTAACACACGCGCTCGCTAAGCGTGGTGATGAAGATGAGGGCTCGCGGTCCAAGAGCACACTTGACTTCAGGATTCGGGAAGTTGGAGAGATCCCGGAGAAGGGAAATTTAAAAAACCCGGTCCCTCTTCGGGCAAGAGGAATCGACGAGGATGGGATTCGAACCCACGCGTGCAGAGCACAATGGATTAGCAGTCCATCGCCTTAACCACTCGGCCACCTCGTCCCGCTCGGAAGAGCGTCTCCACACAGCCACATGTAAGAGGCAAAAACCACGCACAGTCCCAGGTGGTAGACGCTATAGTGTGAGAGACAGAGAGACAGAGACAGAGAGAGGCAGGCACCCACAGACACTACACGTACACGTGTGCACGCTTGCCAGCCCTCCTTTGGCACACCTCCGTGGCCAAGAGCTTATGTTTCCTACGTTGTAAGCCGTGGTCAAATGGAAGCAGGACTCGTCAAATTCATCTCTCTTCCTCAGGATAACCGTCTCAACTTTGAGGACGATTCATCACGTCTGCTCTAAAGTCTTCTCTTCTCGGGCTTAAGCCTCCTCTGTGCCTTCAAATGACCCAACTGTCACATGCTTGCCATCCTCATTGCCTGCTCTGGAAGTGCTCTGGACCTCTCTAAAACATGACACGCAAATGACGTGTATTCCAGGTAAGGGAATAACCAGGACAGAACACAGCAGTAGAATCTCCTTCCTGGCCCTGGACAGCTGCACTCTAGGGAACGCAGCCAGAGGTGACAGGCCGGCGCGCTGAAATGAGCCCTGGACTTGGAGCACTGACATCAGGCCTCTGACGTTTTGTAATGGGCGAAATCGTGCGAGGTGCCTCCCGCCCCCTTCTCACCCCGGGGGGAGGGGCGCGCGGAGGAATGCTTTTTGAAAGAAGAAAAATGAGGCTGGAAAGAAAGAAAGGTCGACCTATGCTCGGCTATAAAAAGAGAAGGATGTGTTCCCGGAGACTGGCCTGAAATTTTCAGGGTGTCCAGGAAAAGAAACTGCACAGCAAGGTTCCACCGAGATTTGAACTCGGATCGCTGGATTCAGAGTCCAGAGTGCTAACCATTACACCATGGAACCGGCACGAAGAGCCCTCCCTTCCAAGTTTTATCCGACGCTAGCAAAATCCATCACTTCTATTGGTTGTGTTCATTCATTCCCAGCCCTTTGTTCTACCGCGCAGCTTCCAAGTCCAAAGGCAGAGACTGCCTGCCTGGTTGAATTTGCCTCTCCTCACTTAGGCCGGCCTCTTCCGGCAGGCAGCAACGCCTGTTTTCGCTCTCAAGCAAACCTACACCGAACGAGTCAATCACCCAGGTACCTGGTCCTCTTTTGACAGACGGATAGAGCTCTCCCCAAATCTCGCAAATCTCTTCGCATCCTCTCTCCCCGCCCAGTCCCCCTACCTCCTCTGCTCCTACTCTAGCGCACCCCTCTCCTTCAGCTGGTGGAAAACTGTTATTTTCCTGGAGAGAAATGAAAGCGTCAGGAGAAGGCCACCTTTTCAGGAAGAATCCACACACAAACTCCCCCACTCCCACCCTCCTAGAGCAAATATCTTAATTTGTTCATTTTTACTTTTGGCCTACTTGACTCCCTTCAATTTCGGATCCGTGAGCGGGTGGAGAGACAGACGGACAGAGGGACTGAAGCAAATAGGATTCACAGAGCGCCTTGAGGTTTGCAACGTCTTGTGCTTTCATGTCAACTCATCTGATCCTCCGATCCTCGAGGAGAACAACCATATAATCCCTGCTAGCAGAATGTGCGAGTCGTGGAGTCATCTGGCTCAGGTTTCTTGGGGAAAGACTGTTAGTACGTTTTTCCTGCTTCATTTTAGGTTCACACAACTCCTCAGTCTCGACGCGTGGGCCGTATTTTGGGAGAGAAGACCCAAAAAGAGGTCCTACCGAGATTTGAACTCGGATCGCTGGATTCAAAGTCCAGAGTGCTAACCATTACACCATAGGACCCTTACGGCGATCCTTCCTCTTAGTGGCCCTCTGTTTGATGTATAAACTCTTCCTTATGCTAGTTTCGTCAGTGATTTAAGAGCTGACAATTCAGCTTCAGCTTACTGCAAGGATATTCCCAGTACTGTAACTGAATGAAAGCTGACGGAGAAGACGGAGCTACCACAACGCCTTCACAGGGTCCGTAGTAATCTATCATTCAATTAAGCCAACAAGTATTTATTAAACATCTACTAAGTGTTAGGCACAAAAGACAAGAATATAGATTGTCCCTGCTCTCAAGGAGCTCTAGGGTCCAGGGGCGTAGTGGTAGCTGCGCCTTTTCCGTCAGCTTTCATTCAGTTACAATACTGGGAATATCCTTGCAGTAGGCTGATGTTGGGTTATCAGCTCTTGAATGACTGACGAAACTAGCATAAGGAAGAGTTAATACGTCAAACAGAGGGCCATTAATGGATGGTGTTGCTACCAAGGTTCCATGGTGTAATGGTTAGCACTCTGGACTTTGAATCCAGCGATCCGAGTTCAAATCTCGGTGGGACCTCCTTTTAGGTCTTCTCCCCAAAATACGACCCACGTTTGGAAATTGAGGAATTGTGTGAACCTAAAATGAAGCTGGAAAAGCGTACTAACAGTCTTTCACCGAGATTCCTGTCCTGAATGACTCCATGACTCTCACATCCCGCTAGAGGAGATTATATGGTGGTTGTCCTCCCTATGCAAACCTCAAGTTACTCTGTGAATTCTATTTGCGTGAGTCTCTCCGTCCATCTGTGTCCATCCGACCATGGCTCCTTCTGTCTGACCAGTTGCCAACAGTAATCGATGAACAGATTATGATATTTGTGCTAGGAGGGTGGGGGTGGGGGAGTTTGTGTATGAATTCTTGGACAGGCCTGCTTTCTGCCGCTTTTCATTTCTCTCCAGGAAAACACCAGTTTTATTTTGTTTTGGTTTTTGGTTTTAATATTTTTCCATGTTTACACGATGCATTTTCTTTCCCTCCCCTCTTCCCCCCGACAAGCAATTCCATTGGTTTGTACCTCTGTTATCACTTGATACCTATTTCCATTTTATTCATTTTTGT
Organism: Monodelphis domestica; assembly: GCF_027887165.1. NCBI lineage: Eukaryota > Metazoa > Chordata > Mammalia > Didelphimorphia > Didelphidae > Monodelphis > Monodelphis domestica. Next base: position 494,975,297 of record NC_077228.1, on the reverse strand, counting down.
AATAAAGCAATCTTTTGGAACCAAACCTCCCCCAATCATATACCCATATAAACAAATAAGTCATATGTTTATCTTCTCTGTTTCTACTCTCACAGTTCTTTTTCTCGATGTGGATAGCATTCTTTCTCATAAGTCCCTCGGGATTGTCCTGGATCATTGCATTGCTACTAGTAGTAAAGTCCATTACATTCCATCATTTCACAATGTTTCACTTTCTGTGAACAATGTTCTCTTAGTTCTGCTGATTTCACTCTGCATCAGTTCATAGAGGTTCTTATATAGAAATCTTCCAGTTCACCATTTCTTACAGTACAATAGTATTCCATCACCACCATATACCACAATTTGTTCAGCTATTCCCCAATCGAGGCACACACCCTCATTTTCCAATTTTTTTTTTGCCACCACAAAGAGCTCAGGTATGAATATTTTTGTACAAATATTTTTCATTATTATCTCTTAGGGGTACAAACCCAGTAGTGGTATTGCTGGGTTAAAGGACATGCATTCTTTTAAAGTCATTTGGGCATAATTCCAAATTGACTTCTAGAATGGTTGGATTAATTCACAACTCTACCAGCAGTGTATTAGTGTCCCAATTTTGCTACATTCCCTCCAGCATTTACTGACATATTGGCCAATCTGCTGGTAGGTGTCAGGTGGTACCTCAGAATTGTTTTAATGGGCGTTTTTCTAATTAGGAGGGATTTAGAACACTTTTTTTCATGTGGTTATGGATAGTTTTGATTTCTTCATCTAAAAATTGCCTATTCATGTCCCTTGATAATTTTTCAACTGTGGAATGGCTTGATTTCTTGTAGAACTGACTTAGTTCCTTATAAAATTGAGAAATTAGACCTTTATCAGAGGTTTTTATTATAAAATTATTTTCCCCAATTTTTTGCTTCCCTTCTAATTTTGGTTGCATTGGTTTTGTTTATAACAACACTTTTTAAATTTAATATAAGCAAAATTATTCATTTTACTTTTTGTAATGTTCTCTATCACTTGTTTGGTCTTAAATTATCCCTTCCTTTCCCATAGATCTGACAGTTACTATTCTATGTTAACCTGATTTGTTTATAATTTCCCTCTTTATATTTAAGTCATTTACCCATTTTGAATTTATCTTGGTATAAGGTGTATGATGTTGATCTAAACCTAATTTCTGCCATAATATTTTCTGATTGTCCCAGCAGTTTTTTGGTCAAATAGTGGGTTCTTGTCCCAAAAGCTGGGATCTTTGGGTTTATTGAACACTGTCTTGCTGCCATCATTTACCCCAAGTCTATTCCATTGATCCACCCTTCTGCATTTTATCCAGTACCATATTGTTTTGATGATCAATGCTTTATAATACAGTTTCATAGGAACCACCAGTAGTTCCTATATAATGAACCTGTGGGTGGTGATCTGAGAAGGAGAATGGAGGCTGGAGGAATATGGATGAAAATATTAAAGACAGAGGGAGAAACACCAGAATAAAGACTCAGAGACAACAAGTTAGAACACGTGGGGAGTCGCAAGCTCCATTAATACCCCTGTAGAAAAAGATAGTAAGTGGAGAAATTATAAGTATGAGAAACAAGAGAACATGTGGGGAGCCAAGAACTCCAGGATATCTCCCATGGACCAGATTTTCCAAAAGATTAATGGGAGATATGTGGGGCAACTGTGTTGTTCAAATCAATCAGACATGAGGAGCATTATAGGCAAGACCTAAGAGGCAGGAGGGAGAGCAAGTGCAAGAGAGGCAAGGCAAGAGATATAAGAGAGAGGCTTGCACATGTTCCCCAACTTTTATTGGAGATTTTAGGAATGTGAAGTGGGAGGCGTTTAATGAATAGGTGGCAGGACATAGGTTTTAACATTGGTTGATTTGACAATCACAAAATCAAAGAGGAGGAGATTAATCCAACGTGTTTTGGAAAGGAATGTGGTCCCACAAAGCAGGAGCCAGGACACTGGCCCGCAAGGCCCCACCCAGGAGCTTGTCCTTGGGACTGTCGCTTTCCATACAATGATCATTAAGTGATCTGACCATGAGTCTGGTAAATGAATACATAGGATACAATATCAATACATCAAGCATACTTCCTAGATGCTAATATGCCTGGTATGTTACAAGTTTAAGATCTGGTACTGCTAGACCTCCATCTGTCACACTTTTTTTTTCATTAGTTCCCTTGATTTTTTGTTTTTCCAGATGAACTTTGTAAAAAAAAAATTCAGATTCTATTAAAAAAAGGTTTTTTGGTAGTTTGATAGGTATGGCACTGAATAAGTAAATTAGTTTAGGTAGGATTGTCATTTTATTAGATTAACTTATCCTACCCACTGTTATGGAGACTTTAGGAAAGGGAAAAGGTTTTATACACAAGGGAAAATTCACATTTAAATAACAAGTTTATTAACAGAGAAGGGAAAGATGTTGGGGGATGAAATAAGGGGAAGTGTAGCATCTGACTTTTTATCCACTATACTTGATTATCTAAACTTTCACTGTCTAACTATCTTCACTAAAGACTATTAAGAATATATACCACAGTAAACCCAGAATCTCACAAACACAGAGTCAATGGCTGGTCAAGTATCAGGAATCCCAGTTGTGCTGTCCTCAGATAGTTCTTTTCCCCAGTCAATCTGTCCACCAGGAAGACTGGAGATTTTCCTCACATCCTCAGCCATTTGATCCTCAAAGGCCAGTTGCTTCATAGGTGTTTTCTTCAGGGAGTCTCAACTACACACCTTCCTTCTTCACCTTCATCTCCAAACTCAGTCAGTTGGAAACTGCTCCTTGGAACTCTGACCCAACCAGCTCATGAAAGACTCTAAATCTTAAGATCTGTCCCTTCCCTAGCTACACCACAAACAATTAATATTTTTCCAATTGATTAGATCTAGTTTTATTTGTGTGAAGTGTTTTGTAGTTGTGTTCATATAATTTCTAAGTTTGTCTTCGCAGATAGATTCTCAAATAATTTATACTGTTTAGAGTGTCTTTAAATTCAATTTCTCTTTCTAACTCTTGCTGCTGATTTTTGTTGGAAATATATAGAAATCCTGATTATGTGATTTTATTTTTGTAACCTGACACTTTGCTGAAATTATAAATTATTTCTAATAGCATTTAGTTGATTTTCTAGGGTTCTCTAAAAATGTCATCATATTATCTGCTAAGAATGGTAGGCAATTCCTCATTGCCTACTTTACTCCCTTCAATTTCTTTTTTTTCTCTCTAATTGCTAAAGCTAGCACTTCTAGTACAATATTAAATAATTGTGGTGATAATACTTCACTCCAGATCTAATTTGGAAGGCTTCTAACTTATCCTGACTGTAGATGATACATGCTGATGGTTTTTTTTTTTTTAATACTGTCTATTATTTTGAGGAAAAGCCTTTCTATTCCTATACTTTCTAATATTTTAAATAGGAATGGGTGTTGCATTTTGTCAAAGGCTTTTTCTGCATATATTGAGATAATCCTGTGATTTTTTCTTTCTAATTGTTTAAGTTGAAAGGACAATTCATTGATTTCTCTCTCTATTTTCTTGATATAGGCAATTAGGTTCTGATTGACTCGCTCAGTGTAGGTTTGCTTGAGAGCGAAAACATGCGTTGCTGCCTGCCGGAAGAGGCCGGCCTAAGTGAGGAGAGGCAAATTCAACCAGGCAGGCAGTCTCTGCCTTCGGACTTGGAAAGCTGCGCGGTAGAACAAAGGGCTGGGAATGAATGAACACAACCAATAGAAGTGATGGATTTTGCTAGCGTCGGATAAAACTTGGAAGGGAGGGCTCTTCGTGCCGGTTCCATGGTGTAATGGTTAGCACTCTGGACTCTGAATCCAGCGATCCGAGTTCAAATCTCGGTGGAACCTTGTTGCGCAGTTTCTTTTCCTGGACACCCTGAAAATTTCAGGCCAATCTCCGGGAACACATCCTTCTCTTTTTATAGCCGAGCATAGGTCGACCTTTCTTTCTTTCCAGCCTCATTTTTCTTCTTTCAAAAAGCATTCCTCCGCGCGCCCCTCCCCCCGGGGTGAGAAGGGGGCGGGAGGCACCTCGCACGATTTCGCCCATTACAAAACGTCAGAGGCCTGATGTCAGTGCTCCAAGTCCAGGGCTCATTTCAGCGCGCCGGCCTGTCACCTCTGGCTGCGTTCCCTAGAGTGCAGCTGTCCAGGGCCAGGAAGGAGATTCTACTGCTGTGTTCTGTCCTGGTTATTCCCTTACCTGGAATACACGTCATTTGCGTGTCATGTTTTAGAGAGGTCCAGAGCACTTCCAGAGCAGGCAATGAGGATGGCAAGCATGTGACAGTTGGGTCATTTGAAGGCACAGAGGAGGCTTAAGCCCGAGAAGAGAAGACTTTAGAGCAGACGTGATGAATCGTCCTCAAAGTTGAGACGGTTATCCTGAGGAAGAGAGATGAATTTGACGAGTCCTGCTTCCATTTGACCACGGCTTACAACGTAGGAAACATAAGCTCTTGGCCACGGAGGTGTGCCAAAGGAGGGCTGGCAAGCGTGCACACGTGTACGTGTAGTGTCTGTGGGTGCCTGCCTCTCTCTGTCTCTGTCTCTCTGTCTCTCACACTATAGCGTCTACCACCTGGGACTGTGCGTGGTTTTTGCCTCTTACATGTGGCTGTGTGGAGACGCTCTTCCGAGCGGGACGAGGTGGCCGAGTGGTTAAGGCGATGGACTGCTAATCCATTGTGCTCTGCACGCGTGGGTTCGAATCCCATCCTCGTCGATTCCTCTTGCCCGAAGAGGGACCGGGTTTTTTAAATTTCCCTTCTCCGGGATCTCTCCAACTTCCCGAATCCTGAAGTCAAGTGTGCTCTTGGACCGCGAGCCCTCATCTTCATCACCACGCTTAGCGAGCGCGTGTGTTAAAAGAGGCTGGCGGGGAGACCCCGAGAACCCTGTATAATACCCTTCCTGTCTGGACTGTAGTGCCTGTCTTTTTATCGCGAGTTAGACTCCAAATTTTCAGGCGGGCATCCCTCCGACCCTTCCCCTACTGAGCGCAAGATCTCCAGCTGGAGAGAGGTCGATGGAAAAGGCCTGGCTCCTGCCTCTTCCTTCGTGTCACACAGTCAGTCCCCAGGAGGATTCCGGGCGCCTTGCGAGCCCAGAGAACAGAGGCACCCTCTCCCTCGGCTACCTTCTACCTCCACCCGTGCCATGTGTCATTCAAACCGTGGGTACCAATTCAAACAGCAAACACGGATGCCGCCGCGAGAGTGCTGGGCGCTCGGGGAGGTCCAAGGGTTAGAGAAGGTGCGTTTCCTGCCCTCACGGTGGGCCTCTCCCTCTCCCACTCGATCTCCCAGCGGTCCAACCAGACCAGTCTTTTCACCGTTTCCCTAACCTTTCGTGGAGGCCCCCTTAACTCCAAGTCTTGGTCTGTGCGGCTTCGTCTCCCTGGTTCAAAATCTTTCTGTCCTCCTGTCCGAGATCTGGCTCAAGCCCCACCCACCTCTTCTCCCGCTCCCCTGTCCCTCAGAGTTTCAGCCACCCACCGTCTCTCTCTCTCTCTCTCTTCTTCGTTCAACTCCCAGAGCCCGGTCGGTCCCCTTAGGTTATGTGAAGGGATAGACGGTAAAAAGGGTCCTGTCATTTCGGTCACAGGCCCGCCGCCCCCATTTTAGAGATGGATAAGTAAGTTGAGAGCTGGAGGGGCAAAGGGACGCACTCGCGAAGTTCGTGTTGTTCTCTTTCTCCTGGTTGGTCTGAGGACGTTGGGAGGCCAAGGTAGGGAGGAATGGATTAGCGAAAGTGGAAAATCCACAAATGCGCCTGAACCTCCTCTCATGGTACGAGAAGGAATACTTCGGCGTCCTGGGAGAATCCCAGAGTGGAACCTGTCATTGTTGGAGCCTTTGTTGTGAGAGCGGCTGCGCCAGGGACTCGGGTCGAGGTGGCACCAGGGTGGAAAAGGTTCGGTGTCAGGACGGATGGACGGGGCGTGGGTGTGGTTGTGGGCGTTGTCGGGTAGCTGGTGAAGTACCCTGTATCTGAATCTTGAGAGAGAGGTTCAACGTGGCCATCCCGGTGCCGGTGGGGCGTCACTCTGTTGTCTAAGGAGGGGGGGGGTGAGGGAGCTGTCATCGGGCAGGTAGTCGTGGCCGAGTGGTTAAGGCGATGGACTAGAAATCCATTGGGGTTTCCCCGCGTAGGTTCGAATCCTACCGACTACGGCTTTAGTATTCCCTCTTTTCCACACCTTCAGGAAATTCATCCAATGGGCGGGCCCCCAAAGGTGCTTCGCAAGCAAAACTCTCTTGAGACTCGCTCCTTCCATCCCGACTTTCTTCAAGCACCCTACTGGGGAATATTATTGAGCCTTTTCCTCCAAGCCCCACTGGCCGAGGGGCGGGGGGGGGGGGGGTTGGCTCTTAATAATAAGGTCCACGAAGTCCTGAACCATATGGCCACTTGGGTTTTTCTCCATCGTCCCTGGAGTCCAGCATCTTACCATGCAGACAGTAACTACTTGATGAGCGATTGTTGAACAAATGAAAGAACTGAATTAATGAATTCCCCCCACGTATATGGTGTCGGGCAGTCGCTACCCAGGCACTCCCAACTTTCAATCGCATCCTCTCGCTTGCTGGGTGCAGCCTACAAAGTCCAGAGAGAAGCTTTACTCTGAAAACAGAGTGCGAAAAAGAAAGTCCAACTCTAGGCTTGTTCTTCCATCCATTTCTGATAGTAGTTGCTCGCGTTGTCTTTGTGCTCCCTTATTCTCCCTGTCCTCCAAGGGGGAGAAACAGGAGTGAGGTGAGGTATCGCAGAAATCACAGTAAAATCTGGGCAAGGTGTTCTGAGGTGTGCTAGCTAGATGATGGAAACATCCGTAAGAACAAGGATAATGTTCTCGCACACACCCCCTCCCCCCCCCCCCCCGACGCTTTGTCTTAAGCACTGTGGTGCCGTCTTCCGACAAGGTATCTTCTTAACAGAAAATTGGCTGCGTTCCTCCCACACCGTTCAATTTGGGGGCTAAGAGTTGTCGGCCCAGATTTCCTTCAGGATGGTCTTCTCCAACAGACAAAATGGGACAAAGGGGTGCTCGCCGTCTACTCAGTGGGGTCCTGTGTTGTGGACCGCAAGTCAGGTAGGAGAAGAGCAGGGGACCCCGAGGCCGCGACAGTGGGAGGCAGAGTCAGAACACTTCTTCACTTCCTCGTGGCTAAACGGAGGGGGCCCTAAAGTGCTGAAGTTGTCTCTTTTCCCCCGCCGTCCTTGAGTTTCCCCGCATTTGGCGGAGGCTGGAGAAAAGAGCTGAAAAGGAAAAGGGAAACCTACTGTGACCCCGACGTGATTTGAACACGCAACCTTCTGATCTGGAGTCAGACGCGCTACCGTTGCGCCACGAGGTCATACAGGAAACCCCTCATTTTTCCTCTTAAGGATTTTGAGCGTAAAACGCAGTTCTTCATTCCATCCGTTCTGCTACCCCTTTAATCGACACATCCCCAAGCACTAAGTAAGAGCCCGTTAAGCAACAGGCTTTGAACTCCACGCCAAGGAGGTCGCGGGCAAAGTGGCCCGGCCTTTGTCCTCTATGGACTTACAGGGTTTTGTCTGTTTTGTTTCGTTTGGCTTACTTTTCATGCTCGACTGAAAGTATAAGAGTGGATTAAAGAGAGGGATAGGTAAGCACGTCTATAAAGAAGTAGTCGGAGGACACTCGGCCTGGCGCCTAAACTTTACCTTTCCAGCATCTGTCAAACTCACTCGAGGATTGGAATTTTACAACACTCTCTTCCGCCTCCGTGCATTCGCCAGGCCTTGAATTTACTCTGGCCTCCTCTCACGCTTGCAAAAAGCTTTCTTCCTTCATCGGCTCAGGTGCAGGAAGAACGTCGGGATCTTGCTGGCGGGGCCTGCTGCTTCCTACTAGTCCTCCTGTTCCCCCTCGCTGAGCATCGCGCTTTCCAGCACCGTAGAAGCTCAAGAAAATTGGGAGGAACTGAACGTGTGGAGAGGATTTCTTTTCTGTGCCTTCCGATTCATTCAAGACTTGTTCAAGCTCTTCAGTGGACCAAGACGAAGAGTCCTAAAGAAACGAGACTGGCCGAAGGAAAAGGTTTAAGACAATGGCTGTAGAAAAGAAACAAAGCAAATCTCTCTTTCCCGGGGGAAACGAACTGCCTGTATCTCAGCACAGGAACACTGAACTTCTGGGGCAACCTGGCTAACCCTAGGCACTCCTCCTCAGAATAAGGTTTGTAAACGCCTTAAAGAAGGAAGTCCACCGACTCCTGTTTTTGTCCGTAACTCAAGCAGAGTCAATATTCCTAGAATGTCGTAGCTGGGATTGATCTTGGATTCCAGGATTTTGAAAGGATGAGGAAAGAGAAAGTTCTGCTCAAACCTGCCCCAAACAAAAGCATATAAAAAGTACATCTAAGCCAAATGCTATCCTGCCTCAACTCTTTCCCCCATTTACTTCTTCATAGATTTTTATGAATGTCCTTTGTTTTCGCGAGGCCTTCCCCTCTATTGGTCAGGTTTGCTCTTCCGGAGAACCGCCCCATATGTCGAAGAATTTGTCTGTCTGTCTGTCTGTCTGTCTGTTTTAAAAAATAAGAAACAAAAGAAGGAAGTTAGAAAACGAGACGGAAAGAAAAGGAAGAGAAGCAAAGGGAGGAAGATGGGGAAGATGTGGATACAGTAATTACTGGGGTCTCCATCTCAAAGAGATTTTTTAAAAGGCGGGGTGGGGGGAGAACCCATTTGTACAAATTGATTTATAGCAGCTCTTTTTGTGGTGGTAAGGAATCGGAAATTGAGGGGATGTTCATCAGTTGGGGAATAGCTGAACAAATTGTAATACATGATGGAGATGGAACGCTATCATGCTGTAAGGAATGAAGAACAGAATGATTTCAGAAAGATTGGAAAGGCCTCCATGAACTGATGCAGAATGAAATGAGCAAAACCAGGAGAACGTTGCACACAATAACAGCGATCTTATGGAATGATCAACTGTGAAAGACTTAGCTACTCTCAGCAATACGATGATCTGGGACAATTCTGAGGGAGTTATGATAAAGAGCGCTATCCACCTCCAGAAAAAGAACTATTGGAGTAGGAATGCAGATCAAAGCATACTAATTTTCACTTTAGTTTACTTGGGTTGTTATTTAGGGTTTTGAGTTTTTTATGTATTCTCTTTGGTTTTAGATACATTCTCTTTACATAATTCTATATATTTTTCTATTTACTTTTATATATATTCTCTTACAACAATGAACAATATGAAAATATATTTTGCATGGCAATACATGTAGAACCCAGATCAAATTGCTACCATCTATGAAGGGAAGGGAAAGGAGAGATGGAGACAATTTGGATCATATAACTTCAGAAAAGTTATGTAGAATATTGTTATTGCATGTAATTGGTAAAATGAAATATCTTTTTTAAAAGACCGATGGATGCATCAGAAAAAAAAAAAATCTGAGTTTTTTGCAATGCTTCATACTTTTGGAATCCAGTCCATACAAAGACTCCAAGAAAGCTTTTTTGGTATGGTCCCACTTTTGAGTAATCTGATCTTCTCTGAATCCTCCAAGGGAAGGAGAGTCTTTATGACGCTGAAACACAGTCAGAAAGTAGAATGTAAAAGAAAGAGCAGGAGTCCAGGCTTGCAGTCAGCAGAGAATACCATAGTTTTATTGAAATAGGCACAGGTGTTAATGGGAGCCCAGCATAAAGCTACGTAAAGCTACAAAGTTTGACCCTGGGCCCTGGATTTAAAGTCTATGATCCTATCTATGTGAGCACACATGAGAAATCTTATGCTGATAGAAAATGGGAACATGAATTTCTATTAAGGGGAATATCAGACATTGGATCTCAAGGAAGCACAGTGACTCAGAGAGAGCTTACCTTCCCCACCCAGAAGTTGATGAATAAAAACTATCCTATGAATCCTTGAAGAATCTATATCTATCAACAGATATACATATGCATCTATAGAGACACACACACTTACTTATATATTTAAAGAACGTAGGTGTCACAATCGATAGAATGCTGGACTCGGGATCAAGAAAACATTAGCTACAATTTCGTCTAAAAAAATCTTACTGGTTAGACACAGTGATATACTGATATACTGAACTTTCTTCTTAACCTTAATTTTTCCTTCTATAAAATGTGGGAGTTGGACTCCATGATCTCCAAGGTCACTTACAACTTTAAATCTATGATCCTTTGGGTTTTTTTGAGACCGAGTTCCTTCTGTCTCCCCACCTTCAGACCCTTCCTCCTAGTAATCCTTAATATCAGCAGTCAGTTCTAACTAGGACTGGGTGTGGTTTAAATCTTAAATGGATCAGAGTTGTGTAGTAAGACACAGTCCTAGGAAAATGGAACCATGGTCTTTTTTACTTATTAAAAAAATAAATAAACAAGAAGTTAAAAGACCATAGAATTTTGGGAAAGTGTCCTATAATTTGAATTTTGTGATTATTGTGTGGGCAAATGAAAGAGTACAGAAATTTCTCAGTTGTGCATGGCACCTTAATAAATGTTGACCATACATTAGGGTCTAAAAAAACTCCAACAAATGCAGAAAAGTAGCAATATTAAATACCTTTTATGGTCCACGTTGTAATGAAATTACATTGAACTAAGGGCCATCGAGGAAACCATTCAAACTAATTGAAGACTAAACAGCTTAATCTGAAAGATTGACTGAAGCAAAGAACAAAGAAGGAAGTAAAGAAAAGGAAGAAGTGGGAGAGTTCGGTAATCAAGACGAAGATTTTTTCTGTAAAGAATCTTGTTTCTCCAGAAGGGAGGATCGCGTATTGGAATCAGGAGAGGGGGTGATGAGAGCAGTGCCAAAAGCCACACTGGAAGTGACATTTTCCCCAGGATCCTCGTTTCAACAGGTAGGATGTGCTCCGGAAAGAGTTACGGTTTTGTAGTTCATTTGAACCTTGATCCTAATGTAAACCTAACCCTGAATGACATGGCATAGGAAAAAGTGTGGGATGGTAGCAAATGGGAACAATTACACCCATTTTAGGTGAACTGATAGCCCTGGAGTTTCCCAGGAAGCAGAGTGGCGCAGCGGAAGCGTGCTGGGCCCATAACCCAGAGGTCGATGGATCGAAACCATCCTCTGCTAGCTTCTCCCTTTTTTTTAAATCAACTGATATGTTTTTTAAAAATACAATTATGATGAACGTCGCCAGATGGCCGAATACATAGAATGCTGGATTTGGAGTCAGGAGAACATTAGTCCAAATCTTCACCCTGACAGTGACTACCTATGCGTCCTGGGGCGTCGCTGAACCCTTCTCAACCTTATTTTCCTCATCTGTAAAATAATGTTGGACTCCATGACCTCCAAGATCACTCCCAGCTCTTCAGTCGATGATCCTATGTCTGGAGGTTGCTCTGAGATCCGTCCAGTTCATCACACCGCGTTCAAACCCTCCCTCCTTGGAATCTTTCATGTTAATTCTCGACTGCTATCAGAACTGATCTTCTACTTTGACATACGAAGGGGATTTCAGGTAAAGTTCTCTCCCTCTGGGAAATCCTACTCTTTAAGATGCCCAGAGAAGCGGAGTACATAAGACCTTTGAAGATGAAAGTTGGACTGGAGGCACCAGACAGGCATGGCCAGTTCACTGCCATTGTTGTTCCCTCGTTTTATGAAGAGGATCAATGCCACCACAGGACCATGTCTTGACTCCGGAGTGAATTGGATTCAATTTAAGGCAAAATTGCACGAAGTGATCAACTCCACTCTCTGTGAGTCATCAGAGCGGACAAAGTGGACAAAGGCGGACAAAAGTCAGAAACACCTTCGAAAACCTTGGCATCTTTGATGTCTGACCAAGCGCTAAGCACTTGTGGCATTCAGCAATCTTCATTATCCATTCCAAGGGGGTGGGGGGAGTCTTCATATGTTTGGTGTCGACACTCCCTAGTTTTTGAAGCTTGTTGGTGACCCTTTTTAGTGCCGGTTTAGTTTCTGCCCAGAAGGTTTTACCAGTGAGCATGCTACGGCCTCTTGGAATCCTGGTTAAAAGTTGGGTGAAAACAGAGAGAAGCTAGATGAAAGGTTCTGGATAAGGTTCAAGGAGTACCCATAGTTGAGGAGCCAGGTGTAGTCCCGTGGTTCCATGGTGTAATGGTTAGCACTCTGGACTCTGAATCCAGCGATCCGAGTTCAAATCTCGGTGGGACCTTTTCGATTCCTAAAGAACCATCTATTTTATATGCCTTTTCAGCTTCTCTTATTGCTAGACTGTCAGAGCTGCAAGGGGTCTTAGAGGTCATCTTGTTCAGCAGCCGGATTTTCCAGATATCCAAAATGAAGGAGTCACATTTTGAAATAGGGCTCTTACTCACACCAGCCTTTTCATGTTTCCATCACCTCATCACAACTCCCATTTTTTGATCCACTCCCATGTTTGCTTTTAAATTTAAAAAAAAAATTTTCAGACTACATGTTGATAGAAATTTTAATAAGCATTTTCTTACATTTTGTGATCCATGTCTTCTTTCTCTCCCCTACCCCTCCCCAAGTTGGTAGGTAATATATGACATGTTATACAAATATTTTGGGGGAGGGGGTTGGTTTATAATTTTTTCCCCAAATTACATGTGGATATACTTTTTAATCATTGTACTCCCGTTTTTGCACAGACTCCTGGCAGAAGAAAATTGAGTAACTACTTTTACTTTATGAGAGCTAATCTCCCCCAGTGTTGTTTTTCTCCAAATAATATTCAGGGAATCCTGCCTGTCTTCCACACCTAGGAGATGACAACCAAGGAATTCACTATTTTGCCATAGATGTTTTGGTGTAAAGGGAAAGCCAGTTTGGAGGGGTACAGCAAAAATACTGCTGGTGAAATGGAAAATGCAGAGAGGCTCTAAATAGATGTTTATTTATGCACATGGCAAATGATTGAGTTGGCAATAATCTGCATAGTCATCCTAATCTGACGAATGGAAAATTGAGGAAGCAGTTCTGGCATATCCCAGGAAATTCTATCCTTTCTTACCCAATCTGTGCCTACCTCATTTTGAATAATGTCATTATTGAATAGAACCAATCTACAGTCTCTCCCTTCTATGGAGCTTCCTCCTTTCTTGTATAACAGTATCAGATAACTCTTGGAGGGCCACAAGGGAGGGACAGATAACCGTGGGCCAAACTGCTGCTTATTGTTTAACTATTGTTAAGAGGGAGGAAAGGGTTAATTTTTCCATGACTACTAAAGATTCACATGTAAAGAATTTCATTTTCTCCCATTGTGTCTTATAAATTCTCTGGCCTCCCACTTTGATATTCAACTGAAAATGCTTTCTTTTAAATTAGCAAGGGCTTCTGACTTCATGAATCTAATTTCCTTTGCTTAATGCTCATCTATAGCATTTGAAACTGCAGATTAACCCAGAGAAGAAAGAATGGATATCTGAGAGGAAAGGTTAGGCAATAGACCAAATCAAATCCCTTACAAGGTCTTCATCTATGCCAGGTATAGGAGCCTTTTGGGAACCTTCTATCCTTTTCCCTTCCATATTCCATATATTCCATAACCCTCATTTGCTAAGGTTATCAATTCTTATGGCTTCAGTTTCCTTCACTATCAAGCTCATTCCCAGCTCTACATACATCCAGCTCTATTCTCTGCTAAGCTAAGGTCTTGCATCTTCAATTCCCTCTTGAACATCTTGAACTGAATGTCCCTAAATCATCTTAATCACCCTGCTCCAAACAGAACTTTTCATCTTTTTTCCCCAAACGCTCCCCAGTTTTTTCTTAGAGGAAGCTAGGGGCATGGTGTATTGAGCCAGGAACCCAGAGTTAAGAAAATCTGAGTCCAAATCAAATATTTTCTAGATGTAGGACTCTGGGTGTGGGTTCCCTGTCCAGCAGGGCCCACAAGAAGGGGTTCTCCTTTGTGTTAGGGACCCGAGGAGAGGCAGGGAATCTGAGAACCAGGGTGAAGAATGACAGACACAGACAAATCAATGTTTAACTAGGGCAGGTAAAACCCCTATGATATTCTCCTTGTAAGGAAAATATGAGAATCAATGGAACACGTGGTAGAAGAAGAGATTAAGGAAGAGAATGCAAAGTCGAGAGAGGCTAGAGTTCTAAGAGAGGAGAAGGTTTGAGAGAGAGAGAGAGAGAGAGAGAGAGAGAGAGAGAGAGAGAGAGAGAGAGAGAGAGAGAGAGAGATTCCTAGAGAAGAGAGGATTCCAAGAGAACAATCACGGGGCTGCCTTCTGTTTTTCTTACCAAGTATTTTGGGAGACACTCTCAAGCACGTAGCCAAAGCATAGATAATTCAGATTGGATGACAAGGTGAAGGGGATACCTTTTGAGCGTGTATATTTCAACCCGTGCTTTCTCAGAGGGATGAGACACTGAGCCAAATGTTAATGAGTTTGTCTTAGGAAAGGGCCATGTGGCCGGGTCAAGAGACCACCACAATATCAACGGTATAACCTTGTGTCTGAATCATTTATATTTCATAGATGTGAATATGCTTGGAATGCTACACTGGGGAAGTCTGAAGTTCTTTGGACTGCAGTTTCTTCATCTCTAAAATGGGAGTAATAAAAGTACGTTCTTTAAAGGACTGTTGTGAAGATCAAGTGATATAACATTTATAAGGTTATTTCCTTTTCAAACCTTAAAGCACTCTATCAATGATAGCTATTATTAATTTGTCTGTGTAGGGTATCACCATCTTCCCTGTCATGAATTCCAGCAACCTCCAAGGGAAGGAGAGTCTTTATGATGCTGAAGCATAGTCAGTTAGAAAGTAGAATGTAAAAGAAAGAGCAGGAGTCCAGTTTTGCAGTCAGCAGAGAACACCATAGTTTTATTGAAATAGGCACAGTTGTTAATGGGACTTTTTTCTTAACTTTAATTTTTCCATCTATAAAATGTGGGAGTTGGATTCCATGATCTACAAGGTTACTTACAACTTTAAGTCTATGATCCTTTGGGTTTTTTGAGACCCAGTCCATTCTATCTCCCCACCTTCAGACCTTTCCTCCTAGTAATCCTTAATATCAGCAGTCAGTTCTAACTAGGACTGGGTGTGGTTTAAATCTTAAATGGATCAGAGTTGTGTAGTAAGACACAGTCCTAGGAAAATGGAACCATGGTCTTTTTTACTTATTAAAAAAATAAATAAACAAGAAGTTAAAAGACCATAGAATTTTGGGAAAGTGTCCTATAATTTGAATTTTGTGATTATTGTGTGGGCAAATGAAAGAGTACAGAAATTTCTCAGTTGTGCATGGCACCTTAATAAATGTTGACCATACATTAGGGTCTAAAAAAACTCCAACAAATGCAGAAAAGTAGCAATATTAAATACTTTTTATGGTCCACGTTGTAATGAAATTACATTCAACTAAGGGCCATTGAAGAAACCATTCAAATTAATAGAAGACTAAATAGCTTAATCTGAAAGATTGACTAAAGCAAAGAATAAATTATAAAATAATGAAAATAGTATTAGAATCTATTACTTTCTCACAATTACAAATTACAAATATTTCATATATTTGAGTTATTATTATTAGGCCCGTCATTAGAACACATATGATTGCAGTTTCCCTGTCTACAGGCCTTCGTGTGATATAGATGGTGTTGTAAGGAAAGTCTCATGCTGGTCTCATGCCACTTCTCTCTACAAACTTACCCCCTTTCTTTACACCAATGGTCAATTATCAGACCTCATAGTCACAAAACCACTGATTTAATAAGCCACTCATGGAAATCTGTGCTGCTTTCCAGTATTCCCTGGGTACAATTAATGCTAAAAGAGACTACTTACCTCCTGATAAAGAGATGCAAAATATGACAAAGGTTGATCATGAAAAACTGGGGGGTGGAGGGGGTCATTGATATATTTTGTTGTGACTGCATACTTGTTAGAATGATTTTGTTTTTCTTTCTTTCATATGGGATAGGTGGAAAGGACATGGAATTAGGCTTGCTAAAAAATATGACAAATAAATATCAGATATTGACGCATTTTCTAAGTACACACAAGAAAGCAAAAGAAATCTGTTTGTTGATTATTGTTGTCAGGCAGGACAGATAGATCCATGAATGGATGGAGGGAAAGGCTGGCCAGTGGACAGACAGACACAAATAGTCAGCCCTTGCAAAGTGCTTTATCTTTCTGCTCTCTTATTTGATCCTCACAACAATCATATATTCCCTTCTAGCAGTTACTTATTGACTTTATATTTATATACTTTAAAAAGAAAAGTAAGCTGTGCACAATTAATATTCGCAATTGTGGAAGAGGCATGAAGGAAGAGAGAATTTTCATGCATGCAAGATAGAAAGCTGGGGAAGGTGAAGATTCCAAAACAGAATGTTCCCAGGAAAGTCAGTTGGAGCCTGGCCACAGGAGAGAAAATGAGAGACTTCTTCTCTTGGGTTTCTGACAAAGGGAGAGACTTTTTTTTTGTTTGTTTGTTTGTTTGTTTTTCTGACCTAGGCAGAGAGAGAGAAGTTGGTGGCTCTGAGAGAGTGGTGGAGAAGAAGCTGAGATGTCTAGCTTTGAACTATTTCTCTTGATTTTGGAGAGATTCTTCCTTGGCTTCTGGCTGAAGGGGGAAGAAGCTGAGAAACTGATCCCTGTTAGCGCCTGTCCCAGATTGAAGGACCCTTTAGGGGGGGAGGGGGACTTCTGGAGTTAGGCTGAGAAGAAATTAACTTTTGATGGTAGTTTTGGGTAACTGGAAGAAGAAAGAAGATATAACAATTGTCTTCCATCTCCCTGACAGACTTTTGTGTCACAGTTGTGACAGGACTGACATTTCCCATAATCCTCCTATCCCTAATTATAGATTAGGGGACACCTTCATCCCTCTCACCCCATGTTACCTCAGTTCTCCATCCTGTTGTTCCCAATAAACCCCCTTACTTGATCAAAGAAGAGTAAAGAATATTTCTCTGAAATCTCATAGTTCCCCTGAGTTACTTAGAAGATGGCTGACTAAGACCAGGGGAGGGGGAAGGGAAGCAGAAGGGCATGGGTGAAAACTGGGAGGTGAAGGGAGGAGGAGGGTAGGAAATAATCTTGATCTATTAGCTAAAAATAGTGATCAATAGGCAACCCCAGAGTAGTCCCCTCTAGCAGCATCTCTCTATCTCTGAAGAAATATTTCTATCTCCATTATAACTAGGCACTCACAGGTTCTCCTAGTATCTCTCTAGTCACAAGCCAGAGTATATCCCAGTTATTACAACTAGAAATATTCTCCACAGTATCATTTTCTAATACAATATTGTTATAATCGTTGCCCTACTAAGTATCTGGAAATTCTCATTTTATTTAGTATTTGTTACGTTTGGGGGAGAAAAATTAAGGAATGGTTTCTGTGAGTCCCTCCAAAGACTTCTGTGAATTAATGCATAGTAAAGTGAGTAGAACTTGGAAAACAATTTCCACAGTTATTAAAATAGTAAAACAAATAAACAAAACAAATAGGTAGATTTAAGACTTCTGATCAATGTATTGTAATTCTAGAGGACTGATGATGAAGTCTACTATCCACTTATATTAGAGGTGATAGACTAGAATTGCCTGATGAGGCATACTTTTTTTTTTACATGACCAATATAGGAATTTATTTAATTTGGCTGTACTTATACTTTTCTTTCTTTCTTTCTTTCTTTCTTTCTTTCTTTCTTTCTTTCTTTCTTTCTTTCTTTCTTTCTTTCTTTCTTTCTTTCTTTCTTTCTTTCTTTCTTTCTTTCTTTCTTTCTTTTTTGTTATAAGGCAGGTTTAAAGAAAAAATTGAATTGCAGCTTGAGTAAGAAGGGATTAATGATATTGATGCAAAAAAAAAACTAGAAAAGAAAAGATTTAAATAAGCCTTCTACAACAATTAACATAAGAGATCAAAAGAAATAATTGATAAGCAATAAAGATTTTTAATTTAACATGGTAAATTTCTTAAATGTTTTAATAAAAACAAGGCATATGTAATAGAGAAAAAGTTGGACTATGATGACAATATTGCTGTGGGAGAGCAAGTTTGTGGTGGGAGATCAAATACTGGTTTTTGTCCAAAGAATTTCAGCTCAAATCCATTCATCTGAAGGCATGAAAGTGTTTATTCAACAATGTGTAAGGGGGGAAATGAAGGACAGACTGCTAAACCAGGATTTACATAAGAAAAAAGCAAAGGTTTGCAGGAAAAGTCTGATTACATGCATGGAATTGGAAGAAGAGTTCCAGAATTGAGGAAAGTGATAAAAGGTAGAACCTGAAGACCTAAGGGGTCCTTTGATTACTGGACACCAAGGAGAACAGAGACTGACTCCCTGTTTGCTTTCTTGTCTAGGCCAGAAGGAGATAACTGACCTTTTTGACTATACCTGGAATTTCCTATTTTACCTGTTATCAAGATATTTTGGAGAGTATTTCTATCCCTGACTCCAACTATCAGCTTCTGTGATCCTTGGGGCTGTGACATTTTCTTTGACATCATGATTCTGTGTGTGTGAGCTGTGAAGACCCAGTAACTCTACCATTGAGAAGAGCCTGGCCATCTTGAGAGGACCTCTGGACTCAAGGGTGAATTCATCACCATTATAGCGATCTTATCCTGACAAACTCTTTACTTGTCTCTCTTTATTAGTGGACCAGTAGTTCAGGATTAGTTATCTTGTGGTAGAGAGAGATAGAGTAAAGATAGAGTAGCCTTCAACTCTATGAAGAAAGTCTGTGATGATTTGCAGTGGGATTTTGGGTAGAGAAACAAGATTTATTAGATTTAGGGACTCCATTACCCTGGTCCACAATCCTTGCTTCTGAGATAATAGGTTCAATAAACCAAATATTGTTTATAACAACATACAGTAGTCACATTGTGTTAAACCAACATCTACAGATGTGAATTTCAAAACTACTCCACCCTATTCAGACCATTCTTTAGAAGATCAGATTTAGCTATTTCCTGATCAATAACAATAGAGATACTTGGAATAACAGAATCAGGTCTTGGAAACTATATTCTCCACCCTACTCAGTGTTACAAGATTAGGAAGGGCTATAGCAAACTCAAGATTTAATTATTTGAGAATATGGCCTTCAACAGACATGTGCAAAAAAAGGACAGACCTCTGGGCGGTCCTAAGTCAAGCTTGAGTCACAATTGGCACATGTGAGACACAGGAAGTGAGGGAGAGAACAGCCTCTGGAGTTCTCTGGACTTCCTGTGAGGAGGGCTAGAGTTCATTTGGATCCTGGAGCTTGAGGTTGGAGGAGCCCCACAGACTGTTTTCCTTCAGACTGGTCACATGAGTGATAAGGACTGACCCCTTTCCCTGCCTTGGCTCTCCAAGGCCTTAACACCCGCTTTGGCTCAGCCTGAGCCAGAGTGGTTCTGAGTTAAACTTCTTTCCTTCTCTCCCTCTTTCCTTCTCTCCCTTTTTCCTTCTCTCTGTCTCTCCCTCTATTTTCTTCCTCCTGTTGTAATTAAAACACCATAAAAATTTGACAGCCGACTTGGGTATTTTATTATTTGGGATTTCCCTTGGCGACCATTTAAATTTAGATTTTTTTCAGTCTCAACCATAATATTCACCCTTTACACAGATGAGGTCTAACATTGGGCCCAGAGCCTATTATCAACCAAACTGAGTACTGGTCCAAACTTTATCATCCATCTGTAAACATTAAATTATATCTCTAATAATAAAAATATTATATTTTATGAGGTTTATTAAGGATCATTAGAGATCAAGGAATAATGAGGATACAAAATAAAAACCATGTGCCCATGGCTGATTAGCCCATTTAAAATCCCTGCACTTAGTTTTATAAGAGTTAAAATAGTTGAGGTCATAAACTGTAGTGATTAAATAGTGGAAGACTTAAATTGTAGTATATAAAAGAGTGGATGAGTAAATTGTGACCACAGAAAATATGTTTTCACTACAGGGTCTTGTTTTTAAATCAATATATAAGGTGGTTGCCAGGGAAATATTCCCAATTATGAATATACCCAAGTCAACTGGGTTTTATAGAGAATTTAATTAATAATACAATGAGGAATTTAAAGAAAGAGAGAAAGAGTAAGAAAGGAATAAGTATGAAGGGCCTTAAACCAACATGGCCTAGACCTGAGTCTTAAGAGAGAGAGATCAGTCAGTCCTTAATCACTCACCACAAGATCTGTCCAAGCAAGAATATAGACACCAGTTCAGCCAGCCATCCTTCTCCAGAGAGGGATTCTTCTGACTGTCCTCAAGAGACTGTCACAAGAGCCTGTTTCCGGAGCTCTCTGCCAACAGCCTCCTTAGAGACTGGTCTTCTCAATAGCCTCCTTAGAGACTGTTTTTTTCCCCCTCAGATTTCTCATCTCCTTATATAGGAAATTTTCTCCTATGTCACCTCCCCTAAGTTCTTCCATCTACCAATCACAGTAGATGTTTTTCAAAGGACAGATCATTCTTAGTCCACACCTAAGAAGGTGTAAATTTTTGAGTAATTCACACCAGGAAAGCTCTGAGTAAGTTTCTCAGCTCTTTGTTCCTTGTAAAGTCACAAGTTGCTTTACCTTTATAGGTACTTATCTTAAGAACTTTTTGCCTTATTATAAGTATGGGTTTAAGTACTTTTCATTGTTCAGAAAAGAGTTTACAACTTTATCTTCCCCTAGGGCAGACTTAAGTAGGTGAAGTAGAGTTCTCACATTCCTGATCTAAGTAGAGTTCACTGCCCTAATGGGGAATGGTCTTAATCCAATCTTATGAAGTAGGGTCTGGGAATTTTTAAGGTTCACAGTTTACCACCATACTTGCTGCATCATTTGCAAAAGAAGAGAGGATGGGAGGCATTGCTGCCAGTTAAATACCAATTGTGATCTCACCAATGTGGAGACTCAGGAGAGATTATAGGGAATTCTGGGAAATACTAAGGACTTCTGGGGAATGAAGTCTAGGGTTCAAAATCTCCATTTATATATTCCCCTTGAGATCCAGTGGAAGACTAGTCTCTTTAATGGGTCTTGTAAACATACCAATTTTGAAATTACAATAATTTGAGGATAAGAGGAAAAGAGAACAAAACCAATGATTGCTAGGCACATTGACAAAAAGCCAGTTAGGGGGCAGTCCCCTTTGGCACAAGAGTATACATACAAAACAAATGCATTCAAACCCCACACAGCTCAAATCATCACATCCCAAAGTTCACTCTGGATCTTCTGGTGCAGCTTGTGGTCTGTGGAGGCATCTTCATGGTGTCTTCTCCAAATTGTTCACTTTCTGGATTCGGAGAGGTAGCATGTTTCTTAACCTAAAATTACTATCAAAAGGAATTTAAACTTTGCAATTTAAAATAATAATAATTATACACCCCCCCCCAAAGAGGGTGAATGAAAAACACAGGGATCACTTATGGATGCATGGCTGAGTTATGAGGTATATGAATCAATTGGCAAGAGAAATTTAAAAAAATAAATATCCAAATTAAAAAAATAATTTCTGGATGAAATATAGACTATCAAAGTCTTATGTGTAAAAAATTCTAAGTAAAGGAAAAATAAATCTATAACAGGTCCTTGAATTAGGGCCCAATTAAAATGATTTAAGCAATTATGTATTTACCCAGTCAGTAGACAGGACTATAGAAAGTTTGCCAAACCATGAAAAACAGAAAAGGGACTAAAATATTGGAGCTATTTAGGAGACAAATTTGAGATAGAATGGTAGAATGTGGGACAAGGAAGACCTGCCTTCAACACATGTAAAACAACTGCAACCTCAAACCCCAAACAAGTTCAAGTCCTCTTGTCTTGGCTCAAAATTTTCATGAATCCCATTGGGATTGGTTGGTCTCTTTGACCTTGTGCTCGATTGGCACTATGCAGTTTAGCTTTGTGCTTCTTTGGCACTGTGCAATGGCTCTTTTTGTATTCTCTTGTCCTGGAATCAGACAGAATCATTAAGCAAAGTCCCATAATTTTTTTAAACAATAAATGGCAAAAAATTTTTATGGTCTAAAGCTTTTTGGGTATGCATTTTCATTATAGCAAATGTATTTTAAACTTATATTACTGCAAAATAAAAAAAATAGTATCTTGAACATGTAATAAAAATATAATAAAAGAGTTTTAAAAATAAAAATATATAGCTTATAATAATTGACACACTGTATCAGCTAAGAAAATATAAAATACAAAGGTTTCTCACCAAAAATGAGATCCATTTCCTCTTCATAACTGGCCATGATCCACTGTGAGTACAAGCAAGTGATTTTCACAAAGTAACAGTTTTTTTTTTTATAAAGAACAGTAGTACAACAGGTAATGTACATTCAAAAAGTATCAAAATCCTCAAAGTTATAATAGCCCATTTAATGACAATAGCAAACAAATCCACTATCATATTTTACATGAGTTTGCTGTATGACATTTAAAGAAAATGGATACTTGTCACAAGTTTTTCAGGTGTAGCAATATTTCAACCTTGGCTGAGATATTTTTTTTTAATTCTATTACTGCCACCATTACAAAAATGTGGCAGGGGAGTCTAGAAAAAAACAAACCTATGTACTGTTGATGTTGGGTCTAAAAATGTCACCAAGAATCTAGAGATCATTCTGGTGGAAGGGTAAAGTTAGCTGATGAGTTACAAATGAAAGATGCTCTCTTTTGGGGAGTCATCCAGGGGTACCATTCCCTGGGATTAACTTCCCAGCTCCTTTGGTATGAGACTGTGATGTCCCATCCGTTCACATTTTTATAAATGTGGGAGGTGGGGATTATAATTGTATTTCACTTCAGCTACTAAAATGGACCTTACCTCCTGTTAGAGACAAGCAAAATGATCAGAGTTGTTGAAAAAATCTAAAAATCCTGTCTAAAGACCCCTTAAAATCAATTTGAGATACTTAGCTCATTAAATTTTCCAAAGGTTGTTAGACAATTGTAACCAGTTTTTTATGAAGTTCATCCATCCTCTATGTGACAAGTTACAAAGCCAAAATGGAAAAAAATAAACCCCCTGCTTTTTATATGGGCTCATTCAATAATGTTTGTTCAATATAGTTATAGGGGAAAACCAACAGAATATAATAGTAGTTAAAACCCAGTAAATTAAAATTATTCAGTGTAACAGAATAGTATTGAATATATTAATATATGAACTTAAAACCAACAAAATTAAATCTTAAACAAAACAATCAGCAAAATGCAATAAAATACAGAGACTTTTTATAAAACATTGGAGTCTGAAAAGTCTTAAAAATATAACCTCCAGTTTCTTTAAAGTTCATTTGTTGTTGGTTTTTTATCCATTGAGATTCCATTTATCAGTACTGTGGTATCTCCCTTAGTGAGGGAGAAATGGGTTTTAGGAATATCAAATTGGGCAAGTCCAAATGGCAAAGAGTTGTAGGGAGATGAATCTCTCTCCTGAATCTCAGGTAAGATAAGTAAAAGAATCAGTTCACTCATGAAAAAACATCCTAAAGCTTGAAGCTGTCTGAAATAGGTAATGCATTGCTCTCTCATTGAATAGGCCATGCTTATAATCAACTTCCTATTTGGAAGAGTCTCTTTCTTCTCCTCATTCCCCTCCCTCAGGTCCCCAGCCATGTGGAGGCTAATTGTTGCCTAAGGAAAAAACCCCCCAATTTTTACCAGTTGGTTTGTGATTCTGAAGAAATGGTGGCAGGTACCAGCAGCCTGGGTCCTGGGGTTGGGACTGGGGTTGGATGAGCAATCTGGGTCAAGAAGTTCAGGAGTGGATGGCTGGGGGCAGAAGTGGGCAGCAGGATCGAGCTAAATCAGGAGAGGTGGCTTTGTGAGGGTGGGTGTGTGGTTGGGGTAGGCGAAAAGCCTTGGCAGGAGAAATGTAGCTTAAAAAAATTATCTAGGTTACCTTAAAAAAAATTTTTTTTGAGAGTAATTCTTGTCCCTTCATGGTTGCCAGACTCTAAAGGGTAAATTTAGGGTTGAGACTGAATATAAATTTATATGGTCACCAGGGATTTAATTTCTAAATCCCAATGAAGCACTCAAGTCAGAATGGAATTTTATGGTGATTTGTTTATAATAGGAGGGAGAAATTAAGAATGAGAGAGAGAGAGAGAGGAAAAAGAGTTAATTTAAACTGCTCCAGCTCAGGCTGAGCCAGGCAGGAGTTCAAAGGCTTTGGCCAAGGGGGCCTCCCCAGAAAGCCAAGGGAAAGGGAGTCAGTCTTATCACTCACCACATGACCATCTCAAGGAAGCCATCTGAGGAGCTCCTCCAGGCTCAAATTCCAGGGTCATCTGGTACCCAGGCCTCCCCACAGCAAGTGATGTAAAATACAAAGGCAGTTCTCTACATCACTTCCTGCACCTCACATGTGCTAATGGTGGCTCAAGCTTGGTTTAGGATAGTCCAGGGGACAGTCAGTTGTTTCTGATTTGTCACTTGCTAGCACATGCCAGTGTGGTGTGGCTGTATACATTCCTGAGTGCTACACTAAGCAAAATGGAGAAAATCTACAAGTCCTAGTTCAAGTAATTACCTGATTTGAATTGGCAAGCCAACTAAGAGTATGTCATCCACAGAATGCACAAGCTTGCTCTCCCTAAATTTTCTTGTTTAGAGATCTTTATTTAAGATTTGGAATATATTCAGGGATTTCAGATGTCACACATATGTGGTCAGGGTGATGGAAGAAACCCATTGTGGGGAATTGCAGCCACCTCTATGGGATTCAGGTAGCTAGATTTATTGATGGTATGGGGATTCCCTCCTCCCATTCTTGGAAATTATCTACCCTACCTCAGATTATTACACTTCTGGGCATTCCAAGAGGAGTTCCAGGCTGAAAAGAAAAAAAAAGGGCAGGGAAAGGGTGTGAACATCTCTAGGAGAGGGTGCATTTTAGGGACTGAAACATCATGAGAAGGATTTTAGGATAAGAAAAGAGGAAGGGGACATACTTAGGGCTTGAGGGATTTCCCCAATTCAAAAATATCTTCCCTTAATTACAAAGATCTCCAGTGTGCATGTATGATGTTTCCTCCTATGCCCTATTTTATCTATCTTGTTCTTCAAGGTTGTTTGGGTATCCTTTCTCAGCCTTGAAGCTCTTATCAAAAGGAAGAAAGCCATAATGTAGCTCATGTGCTCTTCCTTTCCCATCATCCTTCAGACTTGGTATATCAAGCACATTGTTATCAACTGAGACAAAGGCAGAGGGTTGAAATCTACATTCCATTTGGTAATATCTACTAACTAGTAAAAAGCATAAGATCATTTAAAAAGGAGTTTCAAAGCATTTCTAAAATTTAGAAACTGCATTTCTCATTCTTTCTCTGCACAACCCTATTAATTTCACCTAATTCTCCCTTTAAGGCTCATCGTATAAATAATTTCCACAATGTTTCCCTCTTGTTCTTCATTAGAGCACATCCCCTTAACATACAATGTCATTCTGTCCCTCTCACAACTGTTTTACCTAACTTGTCTTTTTGCATAAGGTATACCCTACCCAAACCTTATTCTAATCATGGGTGTCATTCCACCAAACCTCAGTAATACTAAAGCAGGACAAATTTGTTTCCTCTTATTAATATTTCTAATTCTTCTTGCTTATTATATATACATGGTACATTTGTGTATAGACATCTGAAGCCATGGATTATTTCTAGAATTTATTTTTCTCCTTTGACCTCTGAAGGGACTAGAGTATGCTATGCAATGACCCAGTGGAGTTACAAAGTCAGGAGAAATAGAAGAGGAACCTACTATAGCTAACTTTTTTTTCCAGGGGTGGAACCAAGATAGAAGAGTAAACCAGAGATGTTCCATTGCACCATGAGAATCCTCTCTGACCAAGATTAAAATAATGTCACAAAACCAACACAAGAGTGAAAGAAACTACAAGGAGACAGAGTGAAATACCTTTCAAGAAAAGAAAAACCCAAAAGGTAGGCAGAGATCATTTGGGGAACTGGGGTGAGAGGAACACAGAGCCAGCAAAGGCAAGGAGGGAAGAGAAAGCCAAGAGAAAGCCACCCCACCCCACCCCTCCTATCCCACATCTGCTGACCCAGATTCAGAAACTAAGCTCAAGCTAACATTCATATTCTGAGATCCTGCCTGGGCAAATAGTGATACAAGTTAACCCACATCCCTTGAAATTTCTAACCTGTGGAGAAGTCCAAAGTCCCATCCCAGGCCAGTCTGAGCTGAAATGGGCTGATCAGTATGGGCCCCAGAGTGAAGCCAAGATTTCCATCCTGGGCTTGGGATAAGGACATAGTACATAGTTTGGGGTGGCTGATAGTACTAAATACTAAGTACTGATCTTTCTGCCTAAAGCTCAGGGTGGAGCTCTAAGACAGGGCAATAAAGGTTGTGACTGATTGGATCAAGTACATAGCAAGACATGAGCATAAGCCTGAGGCTAGAATTTGATCAGTCCCTGAACTGATTAAGGTCAGAGTGAAATCAAAAGTTTATGCTTAGGGATCAGCTGGGTGACTTAGTGGATTGAGAACCAAGCCAGGAGAGGTCCTAGTTACAAATCCGGCCTCAGAGACTTCCTAGCTGTGTGACCCTGGGCAAGTCACTTGACCCCCATTGCCTTAGCCCTTGCCACTCTTCAACCAATACATAATATTAACAGAACCAATATACAGTATTGGGTTTTATTAAAAAAAAAAAAAAAAGCTTATGCCCACACCTGAGGCAAGTCCTTAAGTCAACTGAATCCAGAGGGAGAAAGCTTTCAGATCCAGAACACAAACTGAGAAAAACATCAAACAAGGACTGAAGTTTAAGAGGGTACCTCAACTTCCCAGAAAACAGAGCCTACCTATAATTATATTGGAAAAATGAGAAAATAACAAAAAAAGCACCTAACTCTAAAGAATTTTTGTAGAGACAAAGAACAAGGTATAGACACAGAAGGGGACAATGAAAGCAAAGGAAATACATGCAAAGTCCAAAAGAAAAATATACATTTGATACTATTGATAATTTTTTTCAAGGAATTTAGTCATAAAGGAGATTAGCAATATCAGAACCTAGCTGTTTAGGAGGAATATAGTAAGTAGGAGACATGAGTATTTGGAGGTGGCAGGGAATGATTCAGTAGCCAGGAAAAAGACTGAACATTAGAAAATGAATGAAGATAATTGTGATATTAATTTTTTATAGGAAATAGGAAGAAATGAGTTCAAAGATGTATGAAGAATGGTTGGCTCTTGGCAAAGACAAGAATTACCTTTTAACCAAAGACAAGAAGAGTAAAGGAAGACATAATTTGGGAAGATATAAGACTAATATGGGAAGAAAAGTCCTCAGAAAAATGAGTTTTTTAAAAAGTGAAGCATGAAGTAAAGTTCTCAAGTTAGGAGGCTTGAAGAACAAAAACCCTTGGAATAGCCACTGTGGTGATCAGGATAATGAATCAATTAGTGAGACATGGGAGTCACTGGCACAGGACTATCTACTGGGTTATTGTTGCATGATATATAATAGAGCCTTTTGAACTTGTTTTGGTCTGATCAGCCAAATCTGACACGCTGTACATTGACCTCTACATAGTGGTGTTATTTTGGACATTTGGTTCTGTAGCAAGAGAGAGAATGATTGACAGGTCTTGAGACATAGAATCTTGCCTGCGCTGGTTGAATCAGAGTTCCAAGGAACAGTTTTGCCAACTGCCACTCTGGAACTGAAAGGTGAAGGAAGGTACATAGCTGAGACATCCTGGAAATCCATCCATCAAGCAACTGACCTTTGAGGAGCTACTGGCTGTGGTGAGAGGAAATCTTCTGGTAGACAGTTACTAGAGAGCAGACCTCTCCTTTGCTGAGACCATCTGAGAACACCATACCTGGGATTCCTGACATCTGATCAACCATTGACTCTGTGTGTGAGATTTTGGTTTTGCTGTGGAACTTAGCATTGATAGTCTTTAGTTAGATAGATAGTCTGAGTAAGCTTAATTAGATAATTAAATATAGAGGGTTAAGAGTCAGATGCTAACCTTTTCCCCTTATTCCATTCCCAAAACCTTTCCCTTACCTGTTAATAAATTCAATTTTATTGATATATGCCTTCTCCCTCTGTTTAACCTCCCTTTCCCCCTTTCCTAAAAATCATGATAACAATTCTCTTGAAATATAAAAAATGGCAACAATAACCACCAGCTATAGTGCCTTATACCAATTTTCCCAGAGGGAGATACCCCAGTTCCAAGGTTCAAGAGCGTTTGATGCACAATTGAATGCTCAGAGTTCACTAGTACAATCTGAGGCACAATTGAGCAAATACAGCACATTGATTGATTGATGAAAGAAAGAATATTGATGGGGCTTGTTAACTCCAGGAATGAAAATAGCCACCTACAAAATACACATTTAGCTGGAGGGGGTAGAAACACTTAGGAAACTCAGACTATAAGTTTGAGTTGTTATTAGAGGATTTTAAGGGAAAGGAAGAAAGGTTTAGGAAAGGGAACACACACAAATAAATAAATAATTTTATTAACAAAGGGAAAAGGATGGTAGGGAAGGATAGACCTTCTGACTATGTCCCACCCAGATTCTTAACCCAATAAAAGTTTCTACACTAATCTTAATCTTACTAAACTAAACTAATCAACAAGTTAAATAAAGGATAAAGTTCAAACAGGGAGCCCAGATTCTCACACTCTCCAGAGTCCTTGGTGGGTCAGACTGAAGAAATCCAGTTAAAGGTCCTTAAAAGATTCAGGAAGTAGAGGAATCCTCACCCAAATCATTCTGTCCACCAGAATGAATGGGGAAGTCCTACTCAGGCTTTTCTTGATGATGATCCAAGGCAGACAGCTTAAAAGATGGTTATTTCAGGGAGCCTCTCAGATTCACAGCTTCTGTGTTGAAATCCAGCTTCAGAGACAGACAGTTGAAAAGCTATACAACAACTTAGAATCTTCTCCCAGCCAAGTGCTAAGAATCTAGGCTTGAGGGCTGTCAATCAATCTTTGCAACTTCCTTTGCTACAGTCTTCCCTTTGCACAAAGCCAAAATCATGTTGAAAACACTATTTTGGCATTTGTGTGCTAACTTACTTATATATTACTTAAACTAAAGTATCTACCCGAAATAACAAACAACCTACACTCAACTATCTTAACCTATCTAATACTATTCTATTCTAGGGATTTATTCAAGAAAAGGAAAAAGGGAATTAAATAATAAACCATTACAAAATTCAAAATATAGATCAAACATATGCAAAAGCAGAATAAGCAAATAACATCAAAATCAAAAGATAAACAACAAGATAAATAATACAAACATTAAACTCATAAAATACTACTCTTATCAACTAATACAGAACATTTTACTACTATTGTAATGCATTAACAACAAACTTAGAGAAAATTTTTGAAAAATACAATAAACACAACATTGCATTACAAAGAAATTAAACCAAAACATTAAACTCACTTATGCAAAATACATTTAACAATAGATAAAATTAAGCATAAGTGATCTATTTACATAAATTTTACATATAATACACACATGCAATATATACATGCATGCTATACATATAGACATCACATTTATACATGTGTCACATATATGTTATGTATACTATGATACAATTAATTTTACAATCCTATTGTATACAGTATTACATATATTTACATATGTATATAAATTTGTGTGATATGTGATGTTATATGTCATTTGTGCTATGTGATATATGTTGTTACATATATTGTAATGTGTTTTGTAGTGTAATTCAGTATCTTACATTATTTTATCTATCTTAAATTCTAATCCTATCCAACTAAATCCCTATCTTCAAAATTCTCCTGACTACCCATATTCCTATACTAAACTAAATATCTAACTATTTTTTTGTTAGTAACTAACTACTTTATAACTAATTATAACATTGTTAGTACCCTAGCTATACAATGTTTCACTCATTCAAATAGTGATTCAATATAACCTAACCATGTTTGTTTTTGTGTATGTGTTTTGTTATGTTGTTATTCTTGCTATGTTATGTTGCTTTGTTAGTGTTATGTCAGTGTTACTGTTATGTCAGTGTTATGTTACTGTTGCATTTGTGTTACTTACCACAACTTCAGATTTTCCTTCTCTTCTCATTTCATCTTGACTGAAGAATTCTTCTCCAAATCCATGGTAGTAAATGTATATATGAATGCTTATGTGAACATGTCATGTTGTTTTGTGTTATAATACATTACCCAGAATTTTAATCCATTAGTCCATCAATTATTTGATCCTCTTCATTGCAAATTTCCTCTAAAGTCTTTACCTTTATAAGTTTTAGTCAGTCTTTTTTTACTATGTCCATTAATTTCCTGAATTCTTTTCTTCATCTGCATTGCCCTCTTCCATCCAAATGTCCTCTTCCACTGGAATGGTCCTCTCCTTACTGAGCTTTCTGACTGCAGACTCAATTTGACTAATGATTCTCACCTTCCATGATCTCTTCTTCATTTTCTTCCTCAATAATTTGTACACTTTCATTATTAATTTCATGAGCTAATTTTACATGTGAACAATGCTGCCATGAATCTCTACCTAATACTTTTACTGAAGATGGAGAAACTAACAGTGGAATAAAGGCCTACCCAATTCTCTTGTGTTGTTAATGTTTTAGCAAAAATGTTCACATATACCATGTCTCCTGGTTGGAAATTATGAAGAGAATAATCCAATAGAGAGATTGTATCAATATTCCCATATCATGTAGTTCTCTAAGCTATTGTTGTAAAGCACTTAAGTATGAAGCAAGTTGACAATCTCCTCCCAAGAGAGATGCATACACTGTCTTACAAGTTTTTGCCTATAATGGAGCATGTCCAAAGAGCATTTCATAAGATGATATATGCAATTCTGCTCTTAGTCTTGTAAGTAGGTAAAACAAAGCTATGGGAAGAATATCTGGCCATTTTAGATAAGTTTCAGCACAGATTTTCCCCACCATAGTCTTGAATTCCATATTTACATACTCCTCCTGAACTTTGTGGGTGATAAGGAACATGATATTTAGGTAAATTCTCATAGACTCTTTTCAGGATATCTTGGGTGAAATGAGATCCTTTGTCAGAGTCTATGGTAAGTGGTACAGCAAATCTAGGAATAATTTCCTTAATCAACATTTTCACCACAAAGTTGGCTGTACTTGTATTTCATGGAAATTCTTCAGGCCACATTGTTAATGTGATATTGAAATCACTTTAAAAGACTGATATAAATTAATTTAAGGTCGCCAAGGAATTCAGCTATGTAATTCCTAAATGAAACACTCAAGTCAGCTGCCAACTTTTTTATAGTGTTTTAATTACAAATAGGAGAAAGAAAGTATTAGAGAGAGAGAGAGAGAGAGAAAGGGGAGAGAAGGAAAGAGGGTTTAAATACCCACTCTGCTCAGGCTGAGTGAGCCAAAGCGGGCCCAAGGCCCTAGATAGCCAAGGCAAGGAAAGAGATCAGTCCTTATCACTCACATGACCAAACTGAAGAAAAACAGTCTGTGGGCTCCTCCAACTCCAAGCACCAGCCTTCAACTCACTATACTCTCCTCACAGGAAGTCCCAAGAACCCCAGAGGCTGTTTTCTACCTCACTTCCTGTGTCTCACATGTGCCAATGGTGGCTCTAGCTTGACCTAGGACCTCCCAGAGGTCTGTCCTTTTTTGCACATGTCTGTTGAGGGCCATATTCTCAAATAATTAAATCTTGAGTTTTGCTGCAGCCCTTCCTAATCTTGTTACCCTGAGTAGGATGGAGATTGTAGTTTCCAAGACCTGATTCTATTATTCCCAGTATCAATTGTTATTGATCAGGAAATAGCTAAATCCCATCTTCTAAAGAATGGTCTGAATAGGGTGGAGTAGTTTTGAAATTCAAATTAACCTGTCCATAATTACCAGACAAAACTTGTAAATTCCAGGTTTTGGCATGTTGATGTAATCAATTTGTAGACTCTCAAATGAACAATATGCTAAAGGTCTACCACTGTGAATCTTAAAACTACCCAGATTGTACCTTAGAAGATTTGGTCTATCTATTCTCCTATTGTAACAATGGAGATACTTAATCAGGAATGTATTGAGAACTTTTAAAATCACTCCACCCTACTTAGACAGTGCCTCAGGGGAAGATAAATTTGCAAATTCCTGATTAAACAATGAAAAGTCCGTAACTCACACCTTATAGTAAATCCAAAACCTTCAGCTAAGTGGTCTATTTTTAGATCTAATACAAAAAGGTGCTAAGTACCTACAAAAGTTAAATTAATCACTAAAAGGTCAAGCAACTTACAAAAGGCAAGCTTAGCAAAAGAGGTGTGAAGTACTCAGTAGATTTTATCTAACCAGAGAAGGTGAGAACAAAAGAAGATGAGAACTAAGAATGAGCAGGCCTGGGAAAAAGCATCTACTGTGATTGGTAGATGTGAAAATTTAGGTGAGGTTACATGAGAGAAAATTTCTTTAAAAGGAAGGGGTAAAAGGTAATTTAGTTGTTGGAGTTCAGAGTTGAATGGAGTTGAGTTCTGAATTGAAGTGAGGACATTTTGAATTGAGTTTGCAATTGAATTCTGTTTGGAGAGGATTTCAGTTTGGAGGGAAAGAACTCAGCTTGGAGAGAATCTTGTGGTGAGTGATAAAGACTGACTCGCTCTCCCTTAGGCTCAGGGCTAGGCCCTCTTTTCTACTGCTTGGCTATTCTCTCTCTCTCTCTCTCTCTCTCTCTCTCTCTCTCTCTCTCTCTCTCTCTCTCTCTCTCTCTCTCTCTCTCTCTCTCTCTCTCTCTCTCTCTCTCTCCCTTTACTTCTCTTTCTCTCTTCCTTAATATCTTCCCTCTGTTGTAAAATATACTACCATAAATTCCATTTGACTTTAGTAATTCATTTTGGGATTTAGTAATTAAATCCCTGGTGACCAATTAAATATATTCAGTCTAACCATAAAATTAACAAGTCTTCACTATTTTCCATTATTTTGTAATCATTAGAATTTTCCACTAATTTTACATTACAATATTCTTTTTCCTTATAATTCTTAACACTAATTACATTATCCTTTGATTCAATTACATCACTTATAATTTCATTAACCTTAATAGCATTATAATCACTTTCATTTAATCTCAATCCATTTTCCCTTGATTCAGATACAGAAGAACTCTGGATAAACCTTCATAAGGAACATGCTCCTTTGCTTTGATTGCCCTTAACAATCTGATTATATTTGGGCCTTGCTCCAGATTTAACCCAGTCCTGCATGGTGTTTAGATCTGGTGCTTGAACTTCCTGACAAAAAGCATTTTGACATGTGTTAACATTATTTCTCCTTTGCTAATTATTCCAGTTATTATCATTATTATTGTTCCAATTATTGTTATAATTAGTTTGTCTATTGAATCCTCCATTTCTATTCAATTGCCTTGAAAATTGACCTCTATATCCACATTCCCTGACAAAATGTCCAATATGATTACACAAGAAATTCCATTGGAACAAGATCTTCCTTCCCTAGGCTTATATTGATTTCTAGGTTGCAGGGATCTTAGAGCAACCACAGCCTTCACTTCTTTAGTTTCACTGTCCTTAGCTTTGTTCTCTGCTTCCCTTAGTTTTCTTTTTATATCTTCTTTAACAGTATCCCTTTCCTCATATTTGTCCTCATTATCACTACATATATATATATGTTGCTTTCCTTCTTAAATCCTCTAATTCCTTTTCTTCCCAATCTGGGTAATTATTCTTAAAAAATAATTTGATTTTAGAGATAGCTTTCTTTATAAAAATTCTTTTTATATGTGCAATTGTTCCCTCTTCTAGAAAATACATGTTTAAATATGTTTCACTTGCCTCTGTAATATGATCAAGGAAGGTAGTATGTATTTCATTTGCCTTTTGTTTAATTCCCTCAAACTTAGACCATGAATTTGGCCTTTTTCTGTATTTTTTCATAATATCTATTATTGGTTGTCTAGCTTCTTTCATTAATTCATATTGTGCTTTGTTGTTCTGATCTGTGTCTTGGTAATCTTCTGACCATGGTGTTAATAAGGGGTCACTCCTTGTCTCCTATATAAACTTATTCCTCTCCCTCTTAGTTAAAAGTTCTTTCATTAATTAAAAAAATCATTATAGTCTGGATCAAAAATATCAATGGCTCTCTGTTTTTCCCTGATCACCTTATTTGGTTCTTCCACAAAGGAAGGAGTTCTCCTTTTTATTGACTGTAAATTCTCTGGGGTAAATCTCTCATGAGTTTTCACTTTAAATATCTCATCTTGAGAAACCACTGAGACTTCTCTTAGAGGGAATAAGGTAACCTTGCATTCTGCCTCCTCTTTTTGCAACCTATTTAAATTCTTAACATTCCCATCTTTTTCCTTTAAACCAAATTCCTAATCATTATTAATAAATCTTTTTCCCTTCATGTATTTTTCCATGTGATCTAGCTGCTGTTTCATTAGTATAATCATCTGTTTCAGTTCAGTTTTTGGTAATCCATATTATTACAGCCTTACATCCATGTCCAATATTAAACACCACAACTCTACACTTGTATACATTAAACAAACAGATACATAGTAAGGGAACATAGGATAATGCAGTTTGTACAGATAAACACATACAGGGCTTTATCCATTGATAATCTAACATCACATAACAACCTTTGGGAAAAATGGTAAAAAAAATAATGTAAGGGATGTGTAAAACACAATCCCAAAACATGTATAAGAAATCATGTCCCCAGACAAGTTTACATTCAATATTACAGTGTTATACAAAAGAGAATCAGTTCTATTATACTCCACTTTGATTACTATTTATCCACACA
Source organism: Monodelphis domestica (assembly GCF_027887165.1). NCBI lineage: Eukaryota > Metazoa > Chordata > Mammalia > Didelphimorphia > Didelphidae > Monodelphis > Monodelphis domestica. Next base: position 494,940,416 of record NC_077228.1, on the reverse strand, counting down.
CAATTAAAGAATAAGAAAACAATTAAAAACAACAACAACAAATCCAAGATGGCCACCTAGCACATGTGCCAGGAGAGTTTAAAAGTTTAAATGTCCATTAGAGTTCTGCCAGAGACCCAGAATTCTGTTGCCCCACCTTTGGAGTATACCAACTGCTGAGCTGAAATATGGAATTTTCCCAACCTCTAACTGCCTATTTGATTTTCTAACTGCTTTTCCTATACTAAAGCCTAAATTTTCTAAGTTCTTACCTACCTGGCTCAGCCAAAAGTGTTATAACAGGATTTTAAGGGAAAGGAAGAAAGGTTTAGGAAAGGGAACACACACAAATAAATAAATAATTTTATTAACAAAGGGAAAAGGATGGTAGGGAAGGATAGACCATCTGACTATGTCCCACCCAGATTCTTAACCCAATAAAAGCTTCTACACTAATCTTAATCTTACTAAACTAAACTAATCAACAAGTTAAATAAAGGATAAAGTCCAAACAGGGAGCCCAGATTCTCACACTCTCCAGAGTCCTTGGTGGGTCAGACTGAAGAAATCCAGTTAAAGGTCCTTAAAAGATTCAGGAAGTAGAGGAATCCTCACCCAAATCACTCTGTCCAGCAGAATGAATGGGGAAGTCCTACTCAGGCTTTTCTTGATGATGATCCAAGGCAGACAGCTTAAAAGATGGTTATTTCAGGAAGCCTCTCAGATTCACAGCTTCTGTGTTGAAATCCAGCTTCAGAGACAGACAGTTGAAAAGCTATCCAATAACCTAGAATCTTCACCAAGCCAAGGGTTAAGAATCTAGGCTTGAGGGCTATCAATCAATCTTTGCAATTTCTTTGCAACTTCCCTTGCTACAGAGTGCAACTTTGTGGAATGAGTGAGTGCTACACTTGTTTTTGTTTTCTTCTATTCATTTAGAAGTACTGATTTTCCATCCTTTTGTGATCAATTGCTTACCTGTCAATAAAGACAAATACAATTTACATAATTATTATGGTTTAGAATGGCATCTCCCCTTGGTCTGTCATAAGTCCAAGATAAAGTTGATTGAAAGACAGAGCAAGATTTTGGATGTTTTCCTCACTGCTTGGACCCTGAGCTGTTTTTTTTTTTTTAAATATATTTTATTTGATCATTTCCAAGCATTATTCGTTAAAGACATAGATCATTTTCTTTTCCTCCCCCCCCCCACCCCCCATAGCCGACGCGTAAGTCCACTGGGCATTAGATGTTTTCTTGATTTGAACCCATTGCTTTGTTGATAGTATTTGCATTAGAGTGTTCATTTAGAGTCTATCCTCTGTCATGTCCCCTCAACCTCTGTATTCAGGCAGTTGCTTTTTCTCGGTGTTTCCACTCCCATAGTTTATCCTTTGCTTATGAATGGTGTTTTTTTCTCCTGGATCCCTGCAAGTTGTTCAGGGACATTACACCGCCCCTAATGGAGAAGTCCATTACGTTCGATTATACCACAGTGTATTAGTCTCTGTGTACAATGTTCTCCTGGTTCTGCTCCTCTCGCTCTGCATCACTTCCTGGAGGTTGTTCCAGTCTCCATGGAACTTCTCCACTTTATTATTCCTTTTAGCACAATAGTATTCCATGACCAACATATACCACAGTTTGTTCAGCCATTCCCCAATTGATGGGCATCCCCTCGTTTTCCAGTTTTGGGCCACCACAAAGAGCGCAGCTATGAATATTTTTGTACAAGTCTTTTTGTCCATTATCTCTTTGGGGTACAGACCCAGCAGTGCTATGGCTGGGTCAAAGGGTAGATATTCTTTTAGCACCCTTTGGGCATAGTTCCAAATTGCCCTCCAGAATGGTTGGATCAGTTCACAGCTCCACCTGAGCTGTTTTAAGGGGATTTTTTCACCTTTCATACATGCAGTTTTTCCATAGCAACCATTCTGTATTCATCTTCTATGGGATACAGGTTTCCTTCTTTTAAAAGAAAACCTTATACACTTTCTAGCTAAAACTGTTCAAAGATATGTATTGATAGATGACTTTTCAAAAGTAATTTTGACTAAAAGAAGTGTATAACATTTCATGTGTAATTCATGTGTAAGAAATCACTCCATTTAGCACACCTGACAGTGTAACTTGTTAATTTTTTGTTGAAAAGATAGAGATGAGGGTTAATTGATAGTGCAATTTAACCAATTAAGAAGTGGATGAATGGCAACACTAAAAGAGTATTACAGTAATGATTTTAAATGAATTTACCACTACAGATTCCAACGGAGAGTTTTAAGTATCTGTACTTGACCCTGTATTTAGAATTTTAATTAATGATTTAAAAAGAGTCATAGATGAGATGTTTATTAAGTTTGGGGAGAACAAAAAGCTAATAGCCACATAGTAAGAGTGAACAGGATGGATGATAGAGTCAAGATCCAAAAACCTAGAACATTGAGTTGAATTCAATAAAATGAAATTTAATAGGGATAACTATAATGTCTTAATGAAAACATCTAGTTCTACAGAATAAAATGAGATAAGCATGAATAGAAAATAGAACATTTGAAAAAAGATTTGGTGGTTTGTAAACCTTAAAATTTCTTAGACTTATAAATGTTGGAAATTTCACCATTGGGAAATTTCATACTTGAAAAATTTCCTACTGATACTCTATTGGAATGTGAACCCCCCCTTGGCATGGGAGGGTCCTTCTCCTCCCTACTTAAGATTACTTTAGGACAGAAACCTTTTGCTGAACAATGGAAAGGGCTTTGACCTATGCTTAAGCATAGAACAGGAAGTTCTTTGAGTCATGATTGATTTTAGAATTGATACAATAGAGATACTTGGAATGACAGAACCAGGTCTTGGAACTTCCAATCTCCACCCTACTCAGGGTAACAGGATTTAGGAAGGGCTGCAGCAAAGGATCAAGATTTAATTATTTGAGAATATGACCTTCAACAGACATGTGCAAAGCCACAGACTTCTGGGCGGTCCTGGGTTAAGCTAGAGCCACCATTGGCACAGGGAAGACATGGACAGTGATTGGTAGATGTGAGAACTGAGGGGAGGGAACTTGGATGGTTTCCTTAAAGATAGCGGGATCTGAGGACTAGGGAGGTTGGAGAGGTTTTGCTCTGAGAGGTTGTGCTCTGAGAAGCTTGCTCTGAAGGAAGCTGGAGGTGGAGGCCCCTGAGACTGTTTCTCCATTTTGGTCACGTGAGTGATAGGGACTGATCTCTTTTCTTTGCCTCAGCTATCTAAGGGCTTGGGCCTTTTGGCCCAGCCTAAACAGAGGGGGTATTTAAGCCCTATTCCCTTCTCTCTCTCTCTCTCTCTCTCTCTCTCTCTCTCTCTCTCTCTCTCTCTCTCTCTCTAATACCTTTCTTCCTCCTGTTTGTAATTAAACTCCATAAAAGGTTGACTGCTGACTTGAGTTTCCATTAAGGAATTACATAGCTGAATTCCTTGGCGACCTTAAATTAATATATATCAGTCTTTTAAGGTGACTTCCTTGTCACAGGTTTTATGGAATGTAAGAGCAACAAGAATCCCTAGTATAGCATGAACAACTCCAAATGCTAATGCAATCTTAATTGTATTGAAATAATGTTAATATACTGAGGTATATTTGAACCCTCAGTATCCTCTGTGAAGTAAGGTGGATGGCCTCACTCACTGGGACCAGTGTGCTATAATGCCTCCAAGTCAGTGCTGATGAACAGGTAAAAGGGATTTATTTATAATAAAGAAAGGATTAAGAAGGGAGGATTAAGGAACAGGGTTTCCCTAGCTCTAAGAAATCTCTCTAGCCTCCCCTTCTAAATTTCCCTCACAGGAAATTCTTCATTTGTTTGATGCTTCCTAAGCCCTGGCCTTTCTTTGGCTAAGATTCTCCAAACCTCACTGACTACACCTGAACCTGATTAATCCTCCAGGTTGGTTTATAAAATGAAACAATCTTTAGATGGACAAGGATTGAACTCTGGCTGACTGAGTCCAACCCACCTGGGCCAGGCACTGAGCTTGACCTGGTAACGCTTACCTCCCCCCAGTCTCACAGCAGCTAACACCAGTGAGGTAGTGTGGGATTTCACCTGGTCAGAGAAGCAATGGCTCTTCTTCCAGTAATTGTTTTTGTTCTCAAATGGTAGTAGTTATGTCAGCCTGGGAGTTAGGACAATAGCCAAGACAGGGTCTATATGACTTGAGGCATGTATTTTACCTGTTTGTATCTTGCTTTTCTGCCTCTTTTTGCTTCCTCTCTTTTACCTCATTGCTTCTTTTCCTACTCTCATTTCCTTAAATTCTTACAAGTTCCACTGAATTAAGTGCACATATCCTGGAGAGGGGAGGCTGGGTGACTGGGTGGTTGAGGCAAGACCTGGCAAAGTCCATCACGAACAGTCTAGGACAACCTAGAACAGAATGAAGAAGGATAGATTCAAGGATTCTATATGTACAGACTCTTGAAGCCTAGATGAGAGCTCTTTTGTTGTTGTTCAGTTATGTCCAACTCCATTTGAGGATTTAAAAAATTTTTTATTTAATTAGATGATTTAGAACATTTTTCCATGGTTACAACTTATCTTCTTTCCCTCCCCTCCCCCCATCCCCTTCCCATATCTGATGCACAATTCCACTGAGTTTAACATGTGTCATTGATCAAGACCCATTTCCATATTATTAATATGTGCACTAGGGTGATATTTTAGAGTTTACTTTCCCAGTCATAGTCCCATCAACCCATGTGATCAAGCAGTTGTTTTTCTTCTGTGTTTCTTTTCCCACAGTTCTTCCTCTGCTTGTGGATTGTGTTCTTTCTCATATGTCCCTCGGAATAGTTCTGGATACATTCGATTTTACATTGGGGGATCTTTTGACAAAGATACTGGGGTGGGTTCCCAAATGTGCTCAGCTGGAGCCTATTATAGTCCCTGGGGATCTGAGAATGCACAAGGAGAGAATTTGCCACTGTTCGAGGGAGAAACTGTTTCTGCAACAGATCTTCTTGCTATACTAAATTCTCTTTTCTAAAACTTAATTTTCTTACCTGTCTTCACTCACTTCTCCTCTGTTTCTGACTCTCTGGACTTTCCCACCTTTCCTCAGCTTCAGTCTCATACCAGAAGATCCATTAGTCTCTGTAGCCTTCTCATGCGGGAAGTCTTCTGCCATGTCAGTCCCCTCCCATTGGTAAATTCTTTCTAGGGACTCCATTTTTTCTGAAGGGCACAGGCAATCCTGATATTCATTCTGTCCCCACCTCTGCTCCTGATTTTCTGGACTATGACATTGTGACCCCACATTGGTATCTTCCCCAGACAACCCAGCTGCCCAGATCCCTTTTGTGTGTTGTCTTTCCTCAATAGAATGCAAGCTCAGGTGTTGTCTTTATTTTTCTTTGTATTTATATTTCTAGCACTTAATCAGTCAGTGTTTAATAAATGATTATTCTTTGCTTTGCCTATCTAGCTAATTTATATAAACTGATAATCAGTGAAAATCTCTCACATGGAAAGAGGGCCTATAAGAGCTTAACCACTCTAGGAAAACACTCCCCAAACCGTTATTGGCTCAGAGTCCTAAAGAAAGAAGTTGGGTGGACCAGCAAGAGTGAAAGGAGACTTACAATGCATTAAACTTAAATGTACCACTGCCAAAAAAAAAAAGACATTGCTGTTTCACTTTTATTGCTCAGGTGGAATGGGCTTTAGATACTTTATATTTGGTCCAGAGGACAAACCTGGGAGTAAATGGCTAAAAACTAGAAAAGCTATTTAACAGACTAAATGGCAGATTCAGGATCCAAAGAGTTCTTAAGAGTTAAGAATCTCACTTGCCTATTTAATAAGGATGGCATCTAAGTTTTTATCTAAAATCCTTGATGATTATGCTAAACAGCTTAAAGGCAAGTATAAATTTGAGGCAGACCAATTACAGACTTTCTTCCAAATTGACAATGAGGCATTATTGACTATTCTTTCTACCAGTCAATTCAGCCCATTTAAATACATAAACAGTTAGCCTATATCTTTCCATCTTTTCCATAGGAATAGTATAAAGCACTTTGCCAAATGCCTTGTATTTGCATACATTCTGTTCCTTGGAATCTACATTTAAAAGGGGACTGGGGAGAATAAGATTAATCCAGCATGAACTGTTTGGCTTTTATTTATTCAAGCATTTTTTTTTGCATGCTGAAAATTTTTTTTATTGATAGAAAGCAATAAAAAAGATTTGGAGACCACACATCTAGACCACCTGCTACACATTAAAGATGAAGAAATACAAGCCCAAACAAGAAAAAGAGCTTGCTTGATATCAAAAGGCAGTGATTAGAACACAGGAATCTTGTCTCCCATTCCAGTTTTCATTCCATTAACAGCAAATAGGGGCAGGGACTGAGCCTGTAACTTAATTGGTATAGGAAACTCTCTGAAATGAGGAAAATCTTTTTTACCTACATAGGTTGATATCTTTTTTTTTTTTTTTGGTACAAATAGTCTATAATAAATGCTCTTGTTCAGTCTTGTCTGACTCTTCCTGTCCCCATCTAGGGTTTTCTTGGCAAAAATGCTGGAGTGTTTTGCCATTTCACAGAAACTAAGGTAAACAAAGTTAAGTGACTTGCCCAGGGTCACACAGCTAAGTGATTGAGGCCAGATTGGAACCTATCCGTTGCAACATGTAGCTGGGCATCGTCGTCGTCGTCATCATCATCATCATCATCATCATCATCATCATCATCATCATCATCATCATCATCACAACAAAGCAATAATTCACATTTATATATTGTGCTTTATTTCCTCAAAACAGTCCTGTTGAGATAGGTGGTACTAGAAGTATTATTATGCACATTTAATAGATGAGTAAACTGAGATTCAGGCTCTGAGACACCTTGAGAAGAACAAGAAAAACATTTTTATTGCTGTCTTTTACCGTTACTTCTTAATCACTTCTAGGGGAAGTCTCTCCCTCTAAAGACATATGCAATAAGGCACAATGTAAGGAACATTGTATTTGGAGTCAGGGATCTTCACAGTCAGAATTTGAAAAAGTCTTTATTTTCCTGGATCTCAAATTTTCATATCTGGAAAATGGTTAGTTTAGACTAAATGACCTTTAGTCTAAATTAAGTGGTAGCTAGATGATGCTGTGAATTAAAGTGCTGGGCATGGAACCAGGAAGACCTGAGTTCAAATTTGCCCCAGTTTCTTTATCTGTCAAATGAGATGGAGAAGGAAATGGCAAACCATTCCAGGATGTTTGCTAAGAAAACCCTAAATGGGGTCATCAAGAGTCTAACAGGGCTACACACACAAAAAAAATGGTTTTTAAGATTTATTGCGACTCTAAATTCTTTACCCTTAGCCACACAATTACTAAATCTCGGAGTTGATACATAAACCCTAATTTCTCTTATACTAATGCCTCTAAAAAACGGGCCTAGTCCTAGGTTCAAATTTGACCTCAGCCACTTCCCAGGTGTGTGACCCTGGGCAAGTCACTTGACCCCCATTGCCTAGCCCTTACCACTCTTCTGCCTTGGAGCCAATACACAGTATTGACTCCAAGACGGAAGGTAAAGGTTTAAAAAAAAAAAGGGCCTAGTTAACTCACATTATAGAACCCAAGAAAGATCTTTTATTAAGTAGTCGTGGCCGAGTGGTTAAGGCGATGGACTTGAAATCCATTGGGGTTTCCCCGCGCAGGTTCGAATCCTGCCGACTACGAAGTGACATTTTAGGGAGCACGGGTTCCATCCCTTTTCAGGCTAAACTAGGTTAAGGATAACCCACAGGCGTCAACACTTAAAGGGAGTGTCTACTTGACACAAGTGAATATTTCCCCTGCCAAGCAGAAGGGGTGGAGATGAAAACCAGTTCATTCCAAATTGAAGTCAGACTCTGAGGTGAATGGACCTCGGTTTAGGCATCAAGGAAGCCAAGCTCATCTACTGCATACTGCGCTATTGCAAGTCTTCACTTTTGCCTTGCTACTGGAGTTGGATGAGAGAAAGGGAGGCTGATGATTTTCTGCAACTTTGCTTCACTTAAGTCCAATTTATGATGCAGTCAAGACACGACTTGGTGATGTCATTTTGATTGTTTCCCAATATGAAAAACAACCAAGTGCCACTGTGATTTCCAAATCTAAAAGTCCCAACCCTAATGTTTCACTTAATTTCTGAACCATGCCTCCACTTTGTCCCTGACCATCTCTACTGAGATTTCTTACAAAACGAAAACAATAGTCTTCTTCCCTGGTCTGGTTAGCCCTAAAAAGAAAAAACAAAACAAATCATTTTTGAGTTCTGAATTCTCTATCTCCCTACTACCTCTCTCATACTATCTGAGAAGGCAAGAAATGTGATACCAATTATACCTATGAAATCATGCAAAAAAGTTGCAAAAATGAATAAACAAGAAAAAATAAAAAGAAAAAAATAAAAATGAAAAATTAGATTACAATACGCACTCAGACTCCATCTTTCTCAGGAGGTAGATAGCATTTTCATCATAAGTCCTTCAGAATATCTTGGATCATTGTATTGATCATAATAAGCCATTCCCAGTTGATCATCATACAATATTGCTGTCACTCTGTACAGTGTTTTCCTGGTCCTGCTCATTTCATTTTGTGTCAGTTCATGTAAGTGTTCAAGGTTTTTCTGAAATCATCCTGTCACATCACTTCTTATAGCACCTACCTTGCTTATTTCCCCTGAAAACACCAATACCCTGAGTCCCACACTTCAGAAATCTCAAAGACATCCTTGGCTCTTCCCTCTCCCATATCACCTACATTCAATCAGTTGCCAATTGGTATTATTCTACCTCACATTTTTCCTCTTCTCACTACAGCCACTATTACTATATTAGTTCAGTCTCTTATGACCACTAACCTAACCTCTTCTAATATCTTTCAAATAGATCTCTCTGCCTCTTCACTTTCAGTTTGTTTTCTGTTATACATTTTTCCAGTTGCCCAAACCTTCCGTTCTGAAAAATCCTTTATTCCAAACTCTTCATTGACTCCTTATTATCTTTAAGATGAAATGCAAACTTTAAAGCTGTCTTTGAAGGCCTATATTTTTGAGATTCTTTTCTTAAATGGGTTAGATAAGCCACCATAGTAGGTATTTGTCAATGAAGTAGAAAAAATATAATCTGAAGAATCTTTGAATCCATTCTTTTTAAATTTTATTTTTTATTCTGAAGTTAACAAACACCAAACAATATGAACACTTTCACATACAAAGCTCACTCTTCCCGTTATATACCATAATTTAGCATTGTTTTCCAAATAATTAATAAAAATTTTAAAAGCTTATTAGCTTTCTTTCTCTTTCTTTGTTTCTTTCCTCCTTCTCCTCCTCTCCCTCCCTTCCTCTTTCCTTCCCTCTGTCTCTCCTTCCCTTCCTTCCTTTTTGGTAATACTATTATTAATCCCACTGTCCTCCCAACGTATCCCACCATTCCCCCAAAAATCTGAAAGAAAAGCAAGTTTTGTATCACATATGCATGATGAAGGAAAACAAATTCCCACCATGGCTGTGACTAAAACTACATGCTGATTATATACCTTAACCTCATCTCCTTACTCTCAGATGTGTTTTATAAGCATGGTTCATAACCAGGCAACTGGACTGCTTAGCTATCACTTAACAAACATTGGCTTAGCTCCTACTAGTAAATCCAAGACTTCCTTCCTACTTGCCAAGCACTGAAAATAGAAAGATGAAAAAGAAAAAGAAACATCTCTATTCTGTCAATACCTTGGACACATAGTTTTTAAAATGTCGAAGTTTTTTTTTACTAAAAGGAATGCAGTTTGATTTCCTTTCTTTCATTGTTTCGATCTCTTCTTTCATTGTTTCGATCTTTTCAGGATTAAAAAAAACAGTGATAGTGAATAAACAGAAAAACTCATTTCAGAAACCAGTTTTTCACAAACATGGTACAGTCGGGAGAAAAAAAAATTGTTTCCGCCCGGTTTCGAACCGGGGACCTTTCGCGTGTTAGGCGAACGTGATAACCACTACACTACGGAAACGCTGCTTATGCGAGCTTTCTCATTAGTGACTCATAAAAATGATATGACAGCAAGTTTTTTTTTGTTTTTTTGTTTTTTTTGTCGTTTTGAAATTTTTGACAGATTTAATGGTTTTCTGACCAAGATAAAATGTAGAATTTTTTTAGATGTTTTCTAAACTATGAAAATCTCTTACGTCTTATTTGCAATAAATGGAATGGAATAATGATGTAAAGTAATTATGAGGCTTATAGAATAGGATTGTTGACAGAATCAAATAATACAAGTCAAACGATTTGTGAATCCTAAATCACGATATGTAAAGTTCTAGAACTTTGATTCCTTAGAGATTTGATGTTCCAAGATTTACAATCATACAATAGCAGCAGGAAAAGATTTTTATTGAAAAGATAAATCTTTACATCAGGGAGCACATTAGAAATATTATAAATATTGTGTTAAATTAAACAATTGTGCTTAATAATTGTATAGTTACCTATGTAATAATTGTGTAAGGATATAATTTAATAAATGCTTCCCCCCTTGCTCTATCTTCTGTCAGCTGTGGGGCTAAAATGTTCCAGCTGCAGTGCCTGTCCCAAACATATGCACTGATGTCATATGAACGGGTCATTCAAGCTCCCATAACATTCTAACCAAAAGGCAATTTTTCATACCTGTATGGATTTTTAGGCGCATCTTTTGTAAATAATCATAAATTTCAAAATACTTTGATCTATACACTCAATTACCTTGAAACGTATGGATAAGAAATAATTTTTTTATTCAAAAGAAAAAAGGTAAACTGAAGACCAGAATTGGAAAGTATTTGAATGGGCTTTTTACAAATTGTTTTTAAAAATATTGACAAATGAGAACTATTTTAAGATAAATGTACTTTTTCATCTCAGATTCTTTCAAAGTTCTAATAAGAGCTTTTGATGTCTGGTAGTCGTGGCCGAGTGGTTAAGGCGATGGACTTGAAATCCATTGGGGTCTCCCCGCGCAGGTTCGAATCCTGCCGACTACGAGGTGGAGTTTTAAAGAATGAGTGTGTTATTCTCTAATAGAATGGGATTAAGTATGAATGTTTATATTTGAGGTACCTCTTCCAAATATTTCCCTTTGCCCCTGCCACACAGTAGTAGTGAAATCGACTTCTTTTCCTGATCCCCTCATTACTCACCCTAACACACACACCATATATGAATGATCTCTGGCTCCAGTATTCCTCTCTGTTCCTTTTGCACAAGGAGATTATAAGGAAACATGCTAGCCATTACAGAGAGGATATAGACTTGGGATACAGAGCAGGACACCTTTCTATTTTTCACTAAAGAAAAAGGGACATAAAATATATTTAACTTTTTTTTTTTTTAATAGAGAGGTGAAGATGTACTAGAGATGTGAACCGTTACAGGCACTTTCAGCTGAGATACCTGGGTATTGTTAGTTCTACTTGACTATTTTATATAGATATCGATATCCTTGGGGAACATCCATACTGGGTGAATATGACCTGGATGAAAATCTGGCAAAAGAGACTGAGAAAGGATGATCAGAGAGTTAGAAGGAGAACCAGGAGAATGCAGAATCATGAAAACCTGTGATGGCAAATCTTTTAGAGACAATGTGCCATGCCCTGCCTTCCCCCCTGAGTGACAGGTGCCCCCCGCCCCCACACACACACAGGGAAGGGAAAAAGTGCTCCCACTGGGCTGCTGCAAAAAAAATTTAAAATAAAAATCCATTGCAGTAAAACTAATGGGATTCTTCCTTAAACTGGTTTTTAAATCCATTAAATATATAATTGCAAAGTAAACTGATTATCTTGACATTGTTATAAAAATTATTTTAAAAAGTTTCACAAACTCCAGGTTAAGAACCTCTAAAAGGAGGTAAGAAAAATGAGAATTATTATTAACTTCCCCTCCCCCAAACTACCTAGAGGAAGACCCTAAGGACTGCTGGAAAATTAAGCCACGTTTCCTTCTAGTAAACCCATTTCTACAAGGAAGGATACAGTACTCTAAACCTAGAATATTTTCTGGGATGGAGACACCTCAAAGCACTCTAGGTGGATAGAGTGGACTTCTGCTCTCCTGGATTTTCATAATCTACATAGCTCACAGTATCTATAAGAGGTAAAGTCTTTATCTGTTCCTCCAAATTCTCCTTCAGACACTTGCTACTCCATGATTCTCAGTCACCCTTGATCCAAGAACATTTCAACTGGTTCTAAGAGTTCTCTTTTATGCAAATATTCCCTTTCTTGGTCCTGAAACTCCTGTTTGATCCAGGAGCCTCTCCCTTCCTATGTCACTATTGCTCCACTCCTGTTACAACTGATTCCTGTAGGTCTTGGCTTGACTAGGTAACCTCTTACTTTATTTTGGACCTATGTATTTTGGCACCATTCATACCAATAAAGCTCCCTCAAAAAAGGGATTAATAAGAAATAAAACTGGCAAGTCAGGTAAAAGCTAGATTGTGGAGGGCCTTACCTGACAAGCTTGGACAGCTATATTTTATTCTTTGATCTAAGGGTTTTAACCTTTTTTTTTTTAATCTGTCATGTACAATGTAGTTCTTGTAAAAAGGACAATTTATCAGAATAATGTGTTTAAATTCATAATGGAAGGAAATGCTGAATTTCTGTCAGATATTAGTGAAAATAAAGTTGTAATTTCCCCCCCTCTAAGTTCACAGGCTTCCCCTAAAATCTATCCATGAACCCCTTCTGTGGATGCCAAGTCAAGAACCACTGTGTTAGGCAATAAAGAGCCAAAGGATTTTGTACAGGGAAGTGATATAGTGAATCTGTGTCAAAAGCTGATTATTTTGAGATATACAAGAAACTAACACAAATATAAAAAGACAGAGACAAATATAGAAAGACACAAATATGTAAGACCAAGGGCCATTCCCCAATGAATAAGGAGAAAAAGTATTTTAGCAAACAGGTCTCAAAAGAATTAACAACTAGTAACAACCATATGAAAGATAGCTCCAGATAGTTAATAATGAGGAGGGTAATCAAAACAACTCAGGTTTCAGTTCAGACATAATCAATTGGCAATGCTGATGAAACAGGGGAATAGTCAATGTTGGAAGGATTATAAAAAACCAGGCACACTAATATCCTGTTAATGGAGCTGTGTGAAAGTCTATCTGGACAGAGATCTGGAATTATAGTAAGAAAATCACTAACATATTCATACATTTTAATCAGAGAACTCCTTGCTAACCATATATCCAAAAGGGGGTCAAAATCAGAGAAAAAGAAAACAAAACAAAAATATTCATAACAGTGCTTTTTGTCCATTCTTTGAGAAGTACTTAATACATTGTAATGCATAAATGTAATGGAATATTATTGTACTGTAAGAAATGGTGAATAAAATCAGTGCAGAGAAACATACAGGGAATATTTAAAAGAACTGATACAAAGTGAAATAAGGAGAAATAGAAAAACAATATACTCATGAACTACAATAATGCATAGAGAACAATCAACAGGTCATACTTTTGATCTGTTGGTTAGTTTTGCTGAACAGTTTTTCTCTTTTACTCTATTCCAAGGATACATATGGAAATAATGATGATGCAAAAGCAAAAGATATAAATATAAAAAAAATACAAGAAAGTCATTTTGGCACTTAAAGAGAGAGGCTGGAAACAGGGAGACCAATTGAAATTCTCTAGTCTAAGGGAGAAATAATGATGCTTGAGTGTGTGGAGAAGGAGCTGGATGCAAAGATAATAGACTCAACAAGATTTGATAAATTATAGGATATTGGTGGGAATTGGGGGGGGGGGGGGAGTGAGGATGAGGGCAAGAAGGTGAGGAAGAGCTAAAAGAGGAAAGAGCTATAGATAGCCTGGAGTTTATGAAGCTGGGTAATTGCAAGCATTGAAAGTGAATAGGAAGAGCTAGTTTACTTGAAAGAGAATGTGAGCTCTGTTTTGAATATTGTGATTTTGAAATTATATACTCAACAAGCAGCTGAAGATATATGTTTGTGAAAGATTTGGGATAATTTGGGGGCCTCTGCAAAAAAAAATGATGATTAAAATCTCCAAGAGAGGCACACGGGGAGGAGGGGGGAGAGGGACAACATAAAAGCCCTGGAAGATAGGATGAACATTGATGAAATGATAAGGTAATCATTGGAAAGAGAAAATATTTCAGCTAAACATATTTCTTGTAATTGCAGCTACATATTGCAATATTTATATAAGTCTACAAAAAGGAACAAAACTCCCCAAACATGAAGTTCTTATTTCAAACTGAGTGCCCAAGAAGTGAGAAAACAGTACTTTCCTTCAAGAATATATTGTAATGAGGGAGACAGTAAATAGTTAAATACAAGATAGAGTAGATACAAAGTAACCTTTAAAAAATCAATTAAGTCTCATCACCCTTTTCTTTTTCAATAGCATAGGGTGGTTAGTTTTTTAGCATTTACATAGAAACATTTACTTCTGAGAACATAATCACAAAAACAGACTTGCTTTCCCCACCGGTGGGTGATGAAATCCTTCTCCTCGATGAAAGGTATGCTTTTAAAGTTTTTTTTTTTTATTCTGATGGCATTTAAAAAAACAAAACACCTCCGGACCGTGGTGTGTGTTTTTTTTTAAACCAAAACTTAGCTAGCAGAGGATGGTTTCGATCCATCGACCTCTGGGTTATGGGCCCAGCACGCTTCCGCTGCGCCACTCTGCTACTGAAAGCCTTTTTGGACTGATTCCTATTAGGGTTACTATTATGCTAGTATTTTAGAGAATTGGGATTATTTGTGTTGATTTATGCTAATTTTCATCTTAACGAAACAAATCTTCCCAAACTTCGTCCCCGGAGCCTGCTCTCACTTTCGAGTTAGCTCTATAGCGGCTCAGTCTTCCAGGAGAGCCAAATATGCCACGTGAGATTGAAAATGTAAGCATGTAAGGTGCACGTGCGCACTCACTTACCGTAGTGGAGGTGCTGGGGAGGAGGATGTGTGCCTGCGCACACAAGCTCAGAGAGCGTGGGAAAAGAAGGGAGAGGCGAAACGCACTGGGCGGATCTTTAGTGTTTTGGGTGACCTGTTCTCCAGCCGAGGCCAAAGCTAATCCTTACAAACTGCAACTACTTTGAAGTTACCTGGGAATGGGCTAGAAACCAAATATTAGGGAGTTGAGATGTCTTCGTAACACCAACGTCGCACCAGGACAGTGACTAAAGCAGTCCCTGCCCTCAGTTATTTATACTCTATTTGGGTCAGAGGAACAACATATTCACACCTAAGTAAATACAAAATATAAAAAGTGAATACTTGAGTAATTTCAGGGGAGAGACTGAGAAAACAGGAAAAGGCATAGTTTAGAAGACCCACAAACAGCCCATTTCTTGAATGCTGTTTTTAAAAAGGGCTGGGTTTTTTTTTTTTAATGAATATTGGAGATTTTAAAGTAAATGTACAATAAACATGGCATTAGCTCACCTAGAGGCATCAACCATAAACTAGCAAAAGGTCTCTAGAAATCCTCACAGGTTATCTCTTCCACTCACATCTTTTAAGGAGTATGATTCTAGGATCACAGATTTATAAATGGAAAGAACCATAGAGATCATCTTTTAATCAATATACATTTATTAAGCTCCTACCACATGCCAGGCACTGTGCTAAGCGATGGGGATACAAAAAGAAACAAAAGCCATTCCTTGTCTTCTAGTCCAGGCTCATTTTACAATACAAAAAATCTAGTCCAATTTCATTTTGCAAATGGGGAAACTGAGATTCTAAGAGATTAAGTGAATCACTCAAGGACCTATAGAGAAATAAACTTTAGAGGCACGGTTTGACTCCAAGCCCTTTGTATCCAGATATTTTCCCAACTACATTTTGCATTATTAACTTGTGTAAGGCTAACTGAATTGCGTAGGATTCAGATCTGGTTTCCTGTAGAGCTTCTCATCACCTGACCTTCCCTTATTCAGTGTTTGAACTAAATGATCCCTAGAGTAGTTTCATCCCTAAAATTCTATAATTCAGCTCAGTCAAGTCATTTCTATAATTTTGGCACTGGCCCAGGTCGAAGTTGCTGCAGAGTAAAGCAAATATGAGAAGCCCTCAGAGAAACTACATATAAACGAAGTCTAATAAGGAGTCATGTGTCGTTCTCATTTCTATAGGCAGAAAAGAAGCAAGATTCCAGACATATTTGTCCTTTGTTTTATTTACAGATTCTGTCTGCCGAATTTTCCAAGAAACCCGTTTGAAAATCTTTGTCTAGTATCGAAATAAGAAAATCTGAAGGAAAAAGTCACTAGTTAGTGTAGTCTCTAGGGGGAGGAGCTAAAGTTTTTTTAGTTGATAAAAACAAAAGAGGCGGGAAACGAGATTTTTGTCCCGCCCCTTAAGTGCAGTCGCCAAACAGGTCGGCACTTGGGTTATATAAGTCATTGCTCCGCCTAGGCAGTTATTCAGCTCTTAGCTTTCTCTTCCTGTTGTTTTCATCCTAAGTTCTCACCATGTCCGGACGAGGAAAGGGAGGAAAAGGGCTTGGCAAGGGTGGTGCCAAGCGGCATAGAAAAGTGCTCCGCGATAATATCCAGGGTATCACCAAGCCTGCCATTCGCCGTCTGGCTCGGCGCGGCGGCGTCAAGCGTATCTCAGGGCTCATCTACGAGGAGACCCGCGGTGTGCTGAAGGTTTTCCTGGAGAACGTGATCCGGGACGCCGTCACCTACACCGAGCACGCCAAGAGGAAGACAGTCACCGCCATGGACGTGGTCTACGCGCTCAAACGTCAGGGCAGAACCCTCTACGGATTCGGCGGCTAAACTAGCAGTCCAAATTCAGGTCTTAACTAAAATTTTAAAGGCCCTTTTCAGGGCCCCCCATCTTCTCCTTAAAGAGAGCTGAAACATTGTTAAAGACGAGTTTCTAGTTACTATGATAATGCTACATGAAGTAAGTTAAAACGGCCCTTCCTTAATTGGATATCACTTAATGTTGCAGATTTGCAAGTAACTGATGAGGATAAGATGGGAAGAAACTGCTCCTACAATGTAGTACTACAAAATCCCAGAAAGTGCATGAGCTGTATTGCTAGTCTGTTTGCAGTATAAAGGAGCCCGCTAAATGCATCTTTGCGGTCAAATTTGGGAGGCTAATGATGGGAAATGAGGACTCGCTCAAGGGCCAATGAGGCTATAGAACGGGAAAATATTTGCCCTATCAGAAAGGGACTATGTGATTCCGAGAGATTTTTAAACTTTCTAGCCTGGAAGGGGTTTTTTTAATATGAGCAATACATAAAGGAAGGGGGGAGGGGCTGACTTTTGGAAAGTAGAAAGGGAAAAGATGTTGGGGGGCCTTTTATCTTTCAGCAAAGGTCCTGAAGAACTATTCCTTGTCTTCAGTCTTAGTGACGAGCGATTGGAGACCCTCTCTTAGTATTATCCACTACTAACTGCCTAAATTACCTCGGGTGCAAAGGAGAGTTGGGACTGTGTTTGTGAAGGTCCCATCTATTTTTGAACTTTTATGACCAGAGACGAAAGAGGTATCAGGACGTTTATCTCACTTTAAAGTTCGCTAAGCTTGTGATATCTTATTTCATCCTCACAATAACCCTTATGCCCTTTTATAGAGAAGGAAATTTAAGATTGCGAGGCATGGTGATGTGACTGGTAAACTTTAGCTGGAATTTGTACCCAGGTCTTCCAGACCCCAAATTCCAACAAACTCAGAATACTAAGCTGTAGTAGCTGGAGTTAAAGAGCTAGAATGTCACAGCCCAGGAAGGGGGCAACTAAAAGGCAAAGAATATATCCCTTAAGGCAAAAAGCCTTTTCCAAGAGGAATAATGACTTCTGCCTTACCTCCTCAACCTGAGGATTTTAAGGAGGATACCTTTGGCTCCAGCTTTTTTTTTTTATGGCTACAAGGTCCAAGGAGGCCTCCTTGTCTTCAGTCTTAGTGACGAGCGATTGGAGACCCTCTCTTAGTATTATCCACTACTAACTGCCTAAATTACCTCGGGTGCAAAGGAGAGTTGGGACTGTGTTTGTGAAGGTCCCATCTATTTTTGAACTTTTATGACCAGAGACGAAAGAGGTATCAGGACGTTTATCTCACTTTAAAGTTCGCTAAGCTTGTGATATCTTATTTCATCCTCACAATAACCCTCTCTACCTGGTTCCTTGCACTGCTTTGATTTGATTTGTTCTGTTGTAAAAATATAATTTTAGCTAGGCCTCAGTAAAAGGTTCCCAAGTCTTCTGCTGAATTGACTACCCTGTAAATCACTTCTTTCAATTCCTTATTGCAGAAGGGAAGTTGTCTTCCATGTTAATTTATTCCTGTATTATAATGTGTTTTAAAACTTCATTTATTAACATGATTTTTAATTGGATTCCGTGGCTCAGGAGTGCCAGCTGCAATTTTTAAATGGAGGGGAGGAGGGGAGGGAAAGGGGCATGAGGCAGGACAACAAAACGATGAACCTGGTAGACAAAGCCAAATTCAGTTAGCCCAAAGTCATGAGGGTGACCCTCATTTTTTACAGTTTTACATTTCTTTTGTATCTTTTACCTCTCATACATAGCCTGTCAGTCAATAAACATTTATTTATTTTTTTAAACCCTTACCTTCTGTCTATTGGCTCCAAGGCAGAAGAGTAGTGGTAAGGGCTAGGCAATGGGTGTCAAGTGACTTGCCCAGGGTCACACAGCTGGGAAGTGTCTGAGGTCAGATTTGAACCTAGGACCTCCTGTCTCTAGGCCCGACTCTCAGTCCACTGAACTACCCAGCTGCCCCTTCAATAAACATTTTTTAAGGACTCTGATGTGCCAGATATATAAAAATTCCTAATGTCTTCATTCTCATCCATAGGTGTGCCTTTCTGGGATACTTTTTTTTTAAGAAAAGATATATCATGAACCTCAATAAAACTCAAAACTTGATTCCTATAAACTAGCATGAGTGATGTTTAGCTTGAAGAAGAAAAGAGTTAAGTGATAGTGATTTGTAGGCTGGCTTCATTTCTTTTTGAATGTTCAAAAAAGATCATTCTGCACCCTGAAGCCATCATCTTTTCTTCAGGAAGTAGGAAGCATATTTAATCATTGGTCTTCTAGAACTGTTTGAAAATGCTGTTGTTTAGAATTCATAACCATTTTAAAATTTAACACATCCTGATACGCTAATATTTGAGTATTTCATTGCATAGGAATCAACAAAGAAAACTTCCATTCTTGATAAGATTCTAACTAACAAGGAGGAACTTATCATTAAAACAGAAATAGTGAAAACAAGAGAAGTTGTCACTCTATCTTAATATTTGCAATATATGATGTGACAAATAAAATGGAACAAAGGCACAATTTTCTCTAGGACAAGTGTAAGGGGGGAAAAGGGGGCTATTTTACAAAAAGGTTTGACTGGATTATTATAAAATAGGGTTGCCAGGAATTTTAATTTTATTCTAATAGATTTATTTACAATTTATTCACAAAATATAGAATGAGTGAAGTAAGAAAATCTGAGAGAGGATAGGGTAAGATATCTAGCCTAAGCACTAAGTAATTTACTCCCAGTCCTTGGCTCAACCTCATCAGGGATAGTTAATTCTTAGCCAGAGAGGACCTGGGGATGTCTCTCTCAAGAGGTAGGTCTCTCCTGAGGCTAGTCTCTTCAGAAATTCCAGGAAAGGAATCAGCTTTTTCAATCACCACATGTCAGTCCAAAGTAAGAGATTTCAGAACACTCTCACCAAAGTACAGATCTCTGGTCCAATCAGTAGATTCTTCACCAGTCTCCAATTCTAACTCAGAACTCCAGAAGAAGATGAAGTCCAAGTTCAACTCCATTCAGGAAGTTGTCACTCCCTTTTAAAGACACTTTCTTTTGCATGACTTCCTGTGCCTTCCCCTAATTTTAGATCTACCAATCACAGTTGAAGCTTTGCTTTAGGACTGCCAAGGGGCAGTCAGTTTGATTCTGATTCTGATTCATCACCCACTATTGCACATGTGGGTCACAGACCTTCCCTCTAAATGATTAAGTGGGGATGTTTATACTTTTGGTGATTAGATCTAAATTTGGGCAGGGGAGTCAATCTAATTTTCACAATCAGGGGAGTTAATTAATTTCATTTTCACAATCAGGGGAGAGTTAAATTTAATCTTCACACAAGATATCATTTTAGTAACAGTGAATTGTAAATTCTTACTAAAATGGGTCACACTGAAACCTCAACAAAAACCAGGGACTTGAGCATGCTCAATTTATTGTTTAGGTTAAGCATGTGAATTTTAAAAATCTCCATCTTGCTTGGTCTAGCACCCAGGATTGTGCACACCCACATTACATGGGCATGTGCTAGTCAATGACAAATCAGAAATAACTAACTGCCCACCTGGGCTGTCCTAAGCCAAGCTTGAGCAGCCATTGGCACTTGTGAGGCACAGGAAGTGAGGTGGGGAACAGCCTCTGGAATTCGCTCACTTCCTGTGGAGAGAGCTAGGCAGCAGTTGGTGCTAGAAGCTCGAGCAGAGAGGAGGCCCGCAGACAGCTTTCCTTCAGATCCATCACATAAGTCAAGGACTGATTCTCTTCTCTACCTTGGCTTTTTTGGGCCTAAAACTCCCTCTGCTCTGCCAGAAGGTTGAGTTAACCTTTTCCCCTTTCTCCTTACTCCTCTCCCTCTCCCTTTTCTTACTCCTGTTGTGATTAAACTACCATGACTCCATTCTGACTTGAGTGTTTCATTTTAGGAATTTCATAAGTAATTTCCTTGGCGACCATAAATTAATATTATAACAATCTTTAAAGGTGATTTTCACCGTAACAAGCAGTAATCAAGAAATAGGGAATATGGTTTCTCTTGCTCTTAATGACCAAAGACCCATATGAAGTCTGACAAGGATCTTTTAAACCTAAGTGTGTCTCCCTTCTGATTGACCTGACAATACATCATTTGGACCTCTCTTAGCAAAGGTAGGTGGGATGTCCTTCAGGCGTGAATGGTCACATCCCTCTCTGGCAATTACAGAATGTTGATGGGCACCAACTGCCTCTATTAAGTTAGCAAAACCACCCTACTCAGGATCTCCTTCATTTAGCCTTCCCTTTGGAAGCTAAGTCACCTCGAATTGAAAAGAAGAAACAAGGGCCATAGAGACATCCCTTGGAGAGGGCCTTACCCAAGCTGGTTCTCTGTTTACAGATAAATAAAGGTAGGATTCTTTTAGTATTAAAATTCTCTAGAGATTGAATATTAATTTATAATTATTAGATAGTAAAAGTGGGTTGGAGGGGAAAAAAAGGCAGCTAATCACACAGCTGATCACCTAGCTCACCTGAGCTTACCACTTACCTTGCAGCATCCCTTACTCACCTCACATCCCAGTCCCTTAGGCCAGGTAGCTGCTTTTTGGAAAGAGACCTGAAAACTTCCTTGATCCATAACTTATAACTCTGGTGATACCACTTTTTCTGGGTCTCCTTGGTTGGACATACTTGACCTCAGTCCAGATCAGAGACCAATTCCAGAGGCTGAGTGACATGGAACAAGAGGTAAACCTCTTCTGAGACACCAGGGAGCCATGAGGCCTCTGGTGTCCTCTCATAGTACACATGCACACCTTATTTTTATCCCAATCTAAGGATGGGGGTGAGACTGAAATGGATTTTCAAAACTTTCCTTTTAAAAAGGAAAGAGGGGTACAAATTTATATTAAATTTACATGCTTCTCCCTCTGATTCTTTGGGAGATAAGTTATTTTCCTCAGTGAAACATCCCATATTTAATATCTATATATTTCAGGATTATTTCACCAGGGTGCATAAGGGCCCAAAGATATGTGTTTCACAGAGAATCTAACTACATATGGGCATTTCTTAATATATTAAAAAATGATTGATAGATGCATTGACAAGGAGCTATTAGGGAGTGTAAAAATTAAAATTAGTCTCAATAATAAAAATATTATATTTTAGGAGATTTATTAAATGATCATTAGAAATAAAGGAATAAGAGAGATACAAAATAAAGATCACATGCCCATGGCTGATGAGCCTGTTGAAAATCCTACTCACCACCATCAAGCCAAGATGCCAAAGAGGGTGGGACCCTCTACATCCCCACCTAATATCCCCTGTCTACAGGAAGTACATAATGACAGGAAGTCAGTAGGCTCTCAGGAAATGTAGTTCTTTTTTAGGGTAACAGATTTTCAATTATACAGGAGTGTTCCTTGTTTTTGTCACAAAGGTTTTATTGATTGATTGATCATTTATTTAATTTTTAAAAATTTAGTTAATTTAGAATATTTTCCCCTGGTTGTGTGAATTTCAAAACTACTCAACCCTGTTCAAACCATTCTTTAGAGGATGGGATTTGGCTATTTCCTGATCAATAACAATAGAGATACTTGGAATGACAGAATCAGGTCTTGGAAACTACAATCTCCACCCTACTCAGGGTAACAGGATTTAGGAAGGGCTGCAGCAAAGCTCAAGATTTAATTATTTGAGAATGTGGCCTTCAACAGACATGTGCAAAGGGGACAGACCTCTGGGCAGTTCTGGGTGAAGCTAGAGCCACCATTGGCACAGGTGAGACACAGGAAGTGAGGTAGAGGACAGCTGAGGAGTCTGGGGACTTCCTGTGTGGAGGAAAGGTTGTTGTTGGAGCCTGGTGCTTGGAGTGAAGGCCCTGAGACTGTTTCTCCATTTTGGTCACATGAGTGATAGGGACTGATCTCTTTTCTTTGCCTTGGCTATCCAAGACTTTGGGCCTTTGGCCCAGCCTAAGCAGAGGGGGTATTTAAGCCCTATTTCCTTCTCTCCCCTTTCTCTCTCTCTCTCTCTCTCTCTCTCTCTCTCTCTCTCTCTCTCTCTCTCTCTCTCTCTCTCTCTAATACTTTTCTTCCTCCTGTTAGTAATTAAAAAACTCCATAAAAGGTTGACTGCTGACTTGAGTTTTCATTTAGGAATTACATAGCTGAATTCCTTGGTGACCTTAAATTAATATATATCAGTCTTTTAATGTGATTTCCATATCACAGTTGCAAGATTAATGTTCTCTCACTCTCTTCTCCCCCTCTCCCCTCATGTAGCTGACATGCAATTCCACTGGATTTTACATATGGCACAAAGGTTTTACAATCAAGATAAAATAATGGTGCATGGAAAGGACAAAAGTGGATGGAGGGTTCCCCTCCCACCCATAGTTCAATTCATTATCCAAATGCTCACTCAAAGTCTCATGATGTAGTACTTGATTTCTGGGGACATTCTCTATTACTTTCATCTTTTTAGTCCATCTAGAATCATGATGGTCCTCACAGCATTTTCTCCAGGAAATCTGCTTTCCTGGTCCAGGTTATTGGTGAGATCTTTCCCAAAATTTACTTTAAAAAATTCTTAGTCTATGGACCTTTAGGATATCTTCACAATCCTCTCTCAGGAAGATGAAATACTGCCCAAGACCTAATCCTATATATAATTACATACATAACCTGATGGTAACATAAAATAATGTTCCAACACAGTGAATATTTTTCAACAACAACAGATTTAGTAAAGGATGCATGGCTAGGTTACTAATTTAAGAATGCCTTAAATAAGTCACCGAAATAACATATGAATCACCTTTCCCAAAAATCTGTCATAACTAAAGAAAGCTGCCAGAGAAATTAAGTTACTTCTAGCAGCAATGCCCAATAAATAATTTAAATTATTAATTTAGTGATAAAAATAACTTTGAAGGAAAGAATATACTTTATTAAATAGAAGTAAGTTAAGTTGGTCTTAATCTCCCTTTCTGAGACACTGACTCTTCTCTCAGCTTAGCACACACAACTATAAAATCAGAAGGCTTCTGGTGTTGCTTATAAACTTTTGTACATCTTTTGCTTAACCAAGCTGTCAAGACACTTACAACATTTAATAGATTGGTCACAAAGCCAACATGAGCCCAAGTTATGGTATATTACAAACTATGTTTATTGTACCAGGTTGTTTTTGTGTATCACATTCACAAATCCTCAACTTCTCTGTTTTGGTGTTGCATTTATCAGAGGTTAAAACTTCCTTGCTGTTATATCTATCACACCCCCTAATGCAATTCCTCCTCACTATAAGAAGAGTTCTGTAAATCAGTCAGAGTTCTTTGTCTAGACTGGGAGGTCATATTGACTAGCTGTTTTATTATAACTGCTAGACAAATTAAATCAATATACTTATGTGTTGTGGGGTAAAAAGGTGCACCCCTTGGGTTCAGGGAGGATAACTTTCTGCAAGAATACAAGACTCCAAAACTTGGCTCAAAGGCAAAAAAGAGAAAGATTTATTAGTGAAATAACAAGGAGATAAATCCTTTGCCAGCAAGACAGCATAAGTGAAACAACCCAGAGGTTTCTCCTCAATGCCTCCATTCCGGGGTTTTTATCTTTACCAAAGGGTAGTCTCCAAGGTCAGGTGTTTTAGATTGGGAGCCATGAGGGCCTTAGGGAGCAAAGAAATTTCCCTGATATGGTTTGCCTGAGTTTCTGTGGATACAATGCCCATGACATGATGGGCTTCACTTCAAACCAACTCACAAGCAAGTTGAGACATCACACTCACGTCATCGGTCCTCTTCAAAAACAAAAGATGAAGAATAGCATGGGTTAAATGAGTGTATTGGACTAGCTGACTTCTGAAGACCCTTCTGATTCTCAAAATGTTATCCTATTGTCCATTTGGTTGGTTGATGTCCATATCTGATGGGAGGTATAGCGACCCCCCCCCCACGTGAGTCCTATAACATGTGGGAATAACCTGAGGTGGAAAGAGGGGGCGAAGGAAATGGGAGAATAATAATGACTCAAAGTCAAAAGTAGAAACACATGGGGAGTAACTCGAACTCCGAGAAAATAGAAGGATTAAGAGAAGAGGTGGGGAGTATCAACCTCTTGATACTCCTATAGACAATAGTCTGAACATCAATGGGAAGCTTGGGTGGGGGGCGACTTCGATACTACAAGAGGTGGGGGTCAACTCCTTGGTTGCTAGGAAAGAGATACAGAGAAGCAAGAGCAGTAAGAGGAGAGGAGGGTAAGGGAGAGAGTGAGAGAGGCAGTGAAGGGAGAGAGCCAGTAAGTGAGAGTAAGAGAGGGGTTAGAAAGAGAGAGAAGGTTGAAAGGGAGTTCTTAGGAGAATGCCAGAGGGAGTTTCCCCGCTAGATCCCAGTATTTATTGAGGGTTTTAGGACCCTATACGTAACATGACATGGGTATTTACATTGGTCCAATAGACCACCACCGACATCAAAGAGGTGGGGAGTAAGTCAATCCCTCGGTTTGCAAATGTGTGTAGTCCCAGCCAGCAACACCCTGATTCAAACGGAGCTGTGTAAATGGCCTTACTCTCAGCAGGGGCAGCGTGGCGCTGAGGCAACATGGCCAAGTCAAGACCCAACGCATGAATTTGTCCGTCCTTTGCTAGTGCCTAGGACTGTCCCTTTAACATCAAGCGTTCTGACTATGTGTCTGGTAGTACAGTATCAATACATCAATCATACTTCCCAGATGCCAATATTCCTGGCATGCTACATTTGAAGAGAACCAAAAGTACATCACTCGATGATATCTTTTTACTTGTTCCTAAATTGGGTTTTAAGTGAAGCAGATTGCATAAAGTTGATGGCCTCACTTTCTCTCTCAGTCATCAAAGTCCAGTGGCAAGACAAAAGCCAAGATGACTAGTGATGGCCTAGGATGAAGTGGATGACTTTGGCTTCTTTGGTGTCTAACCAAGTTTTGAGTATTCTACAGCTCTTGCATCTGCAGCCATTGAAACAAACTGTTCTCATCCACACTTACCACCAGAGGAAGAATTCACACACCTTGGGCAGACACGCCCATAGAGTATCAGTTACCCACAACCTGGTTTAGCAAGTCTGCTGACATGGTTTGCTAAGGTGTGGCTGGTGAGCCTGTTACAGATTCTTGGAGCCATAGGTGAGAGGTAGGAGGAAGGCAGTCCTGAAAAGGTCTAAACAAACCTTCATACCATTCTCTATAGCCCATATAATGCCATAATTCACTGAGGTGAGTGTTAGGGAGCCAAAGAACAGAGTCACAGTCATTAATCATCTCCCTGTCAGAGAAGCAGCTAATGTGTGTTGTCCCCTTAGGTCTCAGAGTACCAAAATTCAAGATGAATTTGACTTCACCCATATTATCTTTCCCAGAGCCTGAACCTCTGAAAAGCACCTCATTACTGATTTCTCATCTCATTCTATGGCTGGTCCTTGGCAGCTATTGTCTTTCATTTAACTCCCTCTTGTCTTTTTAATCAGGGTGTGCTAAAAGGTGATGGATTCATAAAGATTTCTAGTTTATGCACTCACAGAAGAAAATCATGGCAATATCAACACCAGATTCATCTTGCTCTCCCCTAAAGTAGATTTTAATTCCCATTCATGTACTCAGATTTAAAAAGGATGAATACAGGGTAAGATATTTCAACCTGTCAAAAATGCCAAACAACTTCTATTTGAATTCCAAAACTATTCCATTAATTCTCCACTCCTTTTGACTTCATACTAAATAATCCTCTCTTGAGGGTCTCATCTTCTCTTGGATTTTATATGATTCATATAGTTTACATGATTTATGGTACTTGTAAAGGTCTGGATTCAGTGCACGTGGTTTTCCTTTATCTTCCAGTCCCTCTAGTACTAAAAAAACAGAATCTGTAGGTTTGCTTCCCTCTACCATGGCACTGTATTTCATCATTCCTTAGTGAGTGTGGCTCCCTCTGGCACTAATTAGTTCTCTAGATTTTCGTTGCACATGATGTAGCCACATAAGAGACTTCCAATTACAAAGGAAAATTGGGCTTATTGCCAGAATACATAAAAATTAGCCATCCCTTTCAAAGTATTCCAGGCACTCCTGGCTGTGATAAGTTCATATCAGTCATATAACGACAAAATTCAAACACAATACCTTATTAATTAGGGAATTCAAGTCAGCAGGTCAGACCCTATCCTATCATTGACAGTTTACCCCTTCTCTCCTTTTCTCTTCTCTCCATGTCATCCTCTTTCTCATCCCATGTTTTTTTGGGGGTTAGGGGATATCAGTCCATCTTATTTAGCTTCCTTCTTTTTTTCGATGCATATTCCTTTTCATTTCTCTAACAATGATAAAGTTCTTAAGTGTCTTAAGTTCTTTAAGTACCTTGAATACTTTAAGTGCCTTACATATCTCAAATATCATATATATATTTTAATTATTTCAATTATCACCTTCTCAGGTATGAGTGTACTTATTTCATCCTTATCAAAACTCTTACCTTTTCATTTTACTTTTTTATGAGTGTTGAATTTCCTCATCAAAATTTTCTTTGTTTTCCTTTGTTTCTTTTTCAAGTTATTCTTTTCATGGGAGAGGAGGGGTTGGTCAGGAAAGTCTGAAATTCCTCTATTTCATTAAATGTCAATTTTTTCCCCCCTGGAGGATTAGGCTCCTTTTTTTCTGTTGTGATTTAAAACTTTTTATTTAATTTTTAAAAGATATTGCATTTGACTAATTGCATGTAATAACAATTTTCCACCTAAGTTTTCTTTTCTTTTTATAAATTTATTGATTGATTTAGAATATCTTCCCATGGTTACATGATTCATGTTCTTTCCCTCCCTGCCCTTTCCCCTTCCAAAGGTTACAGGCAATTCCACTGGGTTATACATGTATTATTTCTCAAAACCTATTTCCATATTATTCATATTTGTAATAGAGTGATCTTTTAAAACCAAAACTCTCAGCCATATACCCATAGAACCATATCATAAGTTATGTGTTTTTCCTCTGAGTTTCTACTCCTACAGTTCTTCCTCTGCATATGGATAGCGTTCTTTCTCATAAGTCCTTCAGGATTGTCCTAGATCATTTTATTGCTATTAGTAGCAAAATCTATTACATTTGATTGTGCCACAATGTTTCAGTTTCTGTGTAGGATTATGCTTTTTTGCTGGGTATATAAATTTTGGTTATAGTCTTAGATCCTTTGTCTTTCAGAATATAATGTTCCATGTCTTCCATTCCTTAAATGTAGAAGTTGCTTAGGTCCTGTGTGATCCTATCCATGGCTCCATGATTTTTTATTTGTTTCCTCCTAGATGCTTGTAAAACTTTTTCCTTGACCTGGGAATTCTAGAATTTGGCCATAATGGTCTTGGAGAATTTTATTTTGGGATCTCTTTCTGAAGATAACCAGTGGATTCTCTCAATTTCTATTTTTACCTCTTGTTTAAAGATATCAAAGTAGTTTTCCCAGATGATTTCTTGTAATATGGTGTTCAGGCTCTTTTTTTTTTCTTTCTGGTTGTTGCTTTCAGGTATTTTGATGATTCTTAGATTATCTCTCTTGGGTCTATTTTCTAATCAATTGTTTTTCCAGTGAGGTATTTTAGATTTAGATCCTTTTTTCATTTATGAATTCATTAGTTTCTTTTTGAAATTCTAATTTTTAGTGCATCATTTTCTTCTTTGAGTTTTTGTATTTCCATTTCCATTTCCATTTGGTCAATCCTATTTTTTAAAGAATTATTTTCTTCAGTGCTTTGGTTTTTTCAAAGGGGGTGAAGGGGCACCTCCATTCCTATTTGGTCCATTCTATTCTTTAGGGAGTTGTTTCCTTCTATGTATTTTGTGCCTCCATTTCCTTTTCTCCTATTCTAGTTTTTAAGGAGTTGATTACTTCCATGAAATTTTTTCCTCTAGATGTTGAGTTTTTCTGTCAATTTTCTTATAATTTTATTTTTAAACTTCTTTTCAAGTTCTTCCAGGGGTTATTTTGGGGCCTCACATCCTTTCATACTTTCCTTTGAGGCATTACATGTTTCCTTCTTGGAACTGTTGTCCTCTTGAATTCATATTTTGGTCTTCCTTTGCACTAAAGTAACTTTCTAAGGTAAGGGTTTTCATTTTTATATTTGTTTTGTTTTGTTTTTTGTCTTTTGCTTATTTTTCTGGTTATTTTCCCAGTGTTCCTTTATCTATTGCAGTTCTTCTCTGTTCCTGGGGCACGAATCCAAGTTTGCAGATTACTCTTCTCTGGAACTTGTGGTAGACCTAGCTGTCTTTGTTTCCCACAGTGTGTCTGTTGAGGAGACGGCACTACTGGCTTGCCCTGGGGAGGCTCATAGCTATTTTGTTCAGCTAGATTCAGCATCCTGTATTACCAGTTCCCTTGTAATTTTGTGGACTAGACTAGTTTTCTCTCTCCTGCTTCCCTAAGCCTTCCAAGTGGCTTGGGCTGAGCAGGTCCCCTGCTATGGGCTCTACTGCCTCAGGCATTCTACTGCCACATGGAAGTTCATAGTTTCCTACCCTCTCTGCCTTCTCTCTGCCTATGTCCAGTGGTTCAGACTGGGATCATTCCTGTACTATAGCTACTCCCTGTGAGCTTCAAGGAAAGATTTAATGCTATCCAAGTGCAATGGTTTGGTGCTTATTTCATATTTAGAAGTAGCCTTTTCTTATTGCATGTGAGCATAACTAGATTTGTCTACATCTTTCAAATGGACAGAGAGCTTTTTCCTTTCTGAGGATGGACTCTTTTATTCATAGCAGTTAACACCATGTGGTAAGGAGAGAAAGCCTAAGGGTTACTTCCTTTATTTCCTTCTCCCCAGAAAGCCATGAGGCCTTAAGAAATGGGCCTGAAGTTTGGGACTTTCCTCTTGACCTTTTCCATTCTAGGTGTTGCTTTTCATCCTTTTTTCTTTTTCAAAGACTAATGACAACACAATACTGGAATCATCGAATGCTGTGTTCACTGTGGCTAAGCAGTCCAATACAAGTTTAGAAGGCATTAAGTGGTCCATTAGACCATTTATAATGGAAGTGGCTATGGTATTTCAGAGATCACATTTCCTTTAGGCTTCTACAGTTCTGCTTTGCTCATGGAGTACAACACCTTTGATGCTGACACACCATTCTAGACAGCCCTTTGCCAACATTTCCCATATCTCAGTCAATATTAAAGTTCTTCAGAAATACCTTGAAAGTGTCCTTATACTTCTTTTTTTTTAAACTCTTACTTTAGTATACATTCTAATACAGAAGAGCAACAAGGGCTAAGCAACTGGGATTCTATGACTTACTCAAGGTCACAGAACTAAGAATTTTAGGCCAGATCTGAATTCAGGTTCTCCTGACCCCAGGCATGGCTGTCTATCCCTGTGCCACCTAGCTACTCCTGTAACTACTTCTGACCACCTTTATCTTTGATTCTCTGTAAAAGAGTCTTTGGGGAAAGCTTGTAGTTGGCATTTGAACTACTTGGCAAGCTCATCAGAGTCAAGTTCTCTGCAGTTCTGGTGTAGGGAATAAGTGGAATTTCTAACTAGTGGCCTTAAGATGCTGAGATTTGAGAATCCAGAGATCCAAGCCTGGTATTGCTTCTAATCTAGCAGTAAAAAGTCCTGAGGAGCAGGTTTTAGACTTGAATTTGGTGGAGCTAATAATACTAAATTGGAGTTAAGCAAAACTGATCATCTACCCTTCTTCCACTCCCCAGACACTTAGGTGGGATTGTGTAGGGAGAGGTTTGGCCCTGAGGTAATAGAGAATGTTTTTATATTTGTTCTTGCTATATCTTTGAATATCCCTTTCTTTGTACAAGC
Source organism: Monodelphis domestica (assembly GCF_027887165.1). Classification (NCBI taxonomy): domain Eukaryota; kingdom Metazoa; phylum Chordata; class Mammalia; order Didelphimorphia; family Didelphidae; genus Monodelphis; species Monodelphis domestica. Next base: position 494,909,726 of record NC_077228.1, on the reverse strand, counting down.
AAATCCAACATGATAGGGGTTAAATGTAACAGGGGTGCTAATCCACGGGTCCCTGAAAATGAGGAAATAATTGGCAGGCATTCAAGCCTATGGCAAAGAAGAGAGACTCCACATGGTCTTTAGGGTACTGGAAAACTCTGGGGTAGGGTAAAACATAATAGTCCTAGTCTTCAGAGACTGGACCAAAATCAAAACATGTTAGGGAGGGTCTAGATGGAAAAATCCAGAAATCTGAATCATAAATTCCCACAGGATAGAAAAATACAGCCAAGTCTCTTGCCTTGGCTTGGATTTTTATCACCTCAGCAGGCCTTTTAAAAGGTTTGAGCTGTTGTTTGTTTGGCGACTGGGAAAAATGGGAGGGAGCAGGGCACAACACAAGTATGTGCCTGCTTTATCTCAGGGAGGAGGCAAGAGCTGAACAAGACTGCTTAGTGAGAAATGATAGCTTAAGGAGAAAAGCCATTTAGGTTTTTAGGGAATCCTAGTATGGAGTGAAATTAGGTAGGTAGTCATGATGGTAGTTTGGTAGAGGTGAGATATTAAAGTTTAATAGCTCTCAATAACCCACAGTGAGGATAGGTCTTACAGGCCTTCCCCACAGGCCCAGGGCACTTATCTGACTCTTAGACCAGTTAAAAAACAAAGACAGGGTTTTATTTGAATCTCCATAAACTGGATTAGGGAATAGGATGCCCAACCCCTGCAAAGGGATATCTTCTGGTCTTCTGGCTGCCTAATTCACTACTCTGACTGTCTAAGATTTTCCCTTTCTGTCTTACTACCTGATTAAAATCCTCCCAGATAAATTTGGTAAGGTAAATAGTTCTTTAGATCAGGTAGGCTGACCCTTTATTTCAGGGACCAACCCTGGCCAGGTAGACCCAAGATGGCTGTAAGCCTCCTGGTCTTCTGTCACTGGCTGGCCAGACACAGAGCTCAGAGCAGCTGGAAACATTCTCTCAGGATGCTGGAATCTTGAGTAAATTAAATAGTAGACAGGCTTGTTCAAACTGGACAGCAGGATTGGTAGTTTAGGCTCCATGAGGATAAGAAACCAAACCCCCACTTCACTCACACAGATGGTAAGCAGCAGGAAATAGTAGCTTCAAGCTCTCCCAGAAACAGGAAACCAAAAGCCCAGAGTTCTCTCTGTGTCTATTTTTATAATGTCCCAGATTCCAGAACTGAGCTTATATCATTCCATGGCATGCAGCAAGGTTCCTCTTTGCAAACTCTCCTCTCTGCTACCTATTGGCAAGCCATTTCTTTCCTTCCCTCATTACAGATGGATGGATGCTGGGAAGGTGGGTAGACCTATTTTTTCTCACATGCTCTTCACAGTCAATTAACCAACAAGCATCCACTAAGCACCTAGTATGTGCTTATTTACTATGTTAGACACTAGAAATAAAGGCTTATCACCACCACCACCACCATCACTGATCTCAAAGAGCTTATCTTTCTTGGGAACCAGGATTTCTGAACCCCTCATTCCTCTACCAGCATACTACAATATGAGGTGCAGCTACCATATTTTAGTCATTCTAATAACTATAGTCTATCTTGAATCTCCTCAAATCTAAGTATGTGCAAAAGTTTGACCAACCCAATTTCCTAGTATGACTGTACCCATACTACCTACCACTAGCTCCATCACCAAATGGTTCCTGTTTCAGGTGAAAAAATGTCTAGTTACAACTCTGGGAGAAAGGAACCCAAGTAGCATTTAGCTAAGACTCTTACAGATCTCTTGACAGATCCCTTGGGTGACACTAAGATAATATTACTCCTACTACAAGCAACTGGAACCCCCTTTAACATTTATGATGATTCATTAAGTCAGTTCATAGTCTCTAAAGGGATGTGTGGCAATGGAAGATCTATCCCCAGATCTGTAGCAATGAGAGTCCTGAGAAGAATAACACCCCTGAGTGCAAGGCAAACTTCCAAAAGCAGACATAATACCATCCTGAAAAGAGAAAAGTATGAGCATAAAGACTATGATGGAAAGAGAGGGTTCAAGAGAGAGGGAAAGAATGGACCAAAGTTGTCAAAAGGTTATAAGAAATGTTTCTCTCCAGACACCAGATCAGGGAAAAAGGGAGAAGAGGGAGAAATATCAGGTGGATGAGAAATTGGCAGGGTGAAGGGGACCATGAATGGGATTGTGGATTCCATTTCATTGAGCATATAGGCCCAATATTGATACAGTTCCTACACTTTATGATCAAAGGAAAATGATATCAAGGGCAGACATCCTTTGTGCCAAATAGAGTATACAGGTGCAGTTAGGAATACTCTTCACCCAATGGTAATCTTCAAAGCTTCTTTTGGTCTGTCATTGATGGCATATGGATGTCTTTAGAAGTACAAAAGCACTAAGGCATAGTTGATATGCATGAAAGTCACTTGTCCCTGAGATAGAGCTCATGGTTTGTAATAGTAAGTTGGTTGGTCAGGATGTTCTGAGCCAATTAAGAAAGCCAAGTAGTCTTTAGACAGTGATTTGTAGATATGTAAGGTCAGACTGGTCCTTGCCAGAGTCTTGAAGCAGATCTTCATATGTGTTTTTCTGGCTGCTTTTGCCTCAGTGGGCCTGGAATGTCCTTATGGACTTGTCAAACAGGAATATGTAGTGTAGAAAACCAACAAGGCTGATGTTTTCATTCATTGCACCTAGAAGAAGCAAGAAAGAGAATCATAATGGGGACAAACTTTGAAACCACATCTATTAGTTGATTCAAAGCTGGAAGAGACTACTCCCACAATGTTCCTAGAGCATATATCTTGGGCACGAAGTACAGAACAGGGAAAGATAAAGTTAACAAATTAGACTTAGCCTGTGATAGGTTACACACAAACACATTTTTTGTAACAGCACAATGCTTAGTGCAGTGCTAATAAATATTTACTGACTGACTTCTAAAAAATCATTACATAGATTGCAAAGTTTATACCTTAATATATGACCATTTTTAACCTGAAGTATCTATTGTGTTTGAACAATATCCAACTTTATTCAAAAGAAGTATAAAGTGAGTATGCCCCCTTTATATTTTAAGTTCTTCAATCTAGTTGTAAAATACACAGGTGAGACATTCACCTGGATCATAACAATCTCCTTTCCTCAATTCAAAGGCAGTAGGGCCATGGAGGGGGTGATGTTTGCTGCTCAAGGGCTCTTGAGCAAACTTTGTTTATCTAGAAACTCTATCCTTATTTATGATCACTACCACTTTTAGTAAATTTACTTTGTTTTGTGTAAGCATGGGTATGAATTCTGATTCTCTTTTTGACCTCAGTCAGAACCATTAAGGTCAGAAATAGGATTTTATGACCAGAATGAGCATTTTATAGAGAATAAACAAGGGTGAAAAAAAAGGAGAGGATAAGAACATTTCACATTAGTCAAATCTATACTGCATAGTTGCTCCCATCACCTGATTTCTTCATCTAGATCAGTAGGGATATTGGGATCCTATAATCAGGCATGTGATTTTCCCCATCTTCATAAGGGTGCAGCCAGGGACTGAAGAATATTAGCTCACCTCCTGTTTAGGTATTCACCAATTAGAGATGCTATAATAATAAGACTATATAATAAGTTTCCAAAATCATATTTAATGACTCAAGATGCTAAATTAATTTGGTTTTGATAACTGACCAATTTATTTATTTGTTCTTGCTAGGATGACCAATAAACTGATTTTTCTTACCTTGAACCAAGTCTCTTAGAATTTTTTTTTAAACCCTTACCTTGATTCCAAGGCAGAAGAGTGGTGTGGGCTAGGGAATGGAGGTTAAGTAACTTGCCCAGGGTCACACAACTGGGAAGTGTCTAAGGCCAGATTTGAACCCAGGAGCTCCCATCTCTAGGCCTGGTTCTCAATCCACTGAGCTACCCAGCAGTCCCTTCTTGGAATTTTTAACCTTATTTTTGAAATAAGGGGATTGGAGTTAAGTGAACTCCATGGGATATAACAAATATATTTTTCTAACAGCTATGTTGCCTACCTCAGTGTTATGATTGTGACCTGAGCTCCAAAGCCCATTGGTATAGGACTCTTCTGTTATTGGCAGAGATGGAGACACTAGAGATCTATTTTTGCCTCCCTGAAAGCCACATGTAGATAGCCTCCTTACATGATTCCATGAGATCCATTGTATTAATAGCAAACTGTTGATTGTGGAAGTAACCCATGGCCCCAGAGCAACCTCTAAAGGAATCTAATGGCTCTTATCTCAGACTTTTCCAACTTAAATTCATTGAACATTTATTAAGTTCCTATTATTTGCAAAGTACTGTGCAAGAGCATGATGATACAAAAACAAAAAGAAACAGTCTTTCTTCTTAAGGAGGTTAACTTTAAGTAAGTACAAAGTATTCCTTAAAAATCCTTACTTTATGTTTTAATATTAATTCTAAGAAAGAAGAGCAGTAAGGGATAGGCAAATACAGTTAAATGACTTGCCCAAGGTTACCCAGATAGGAAGTGTCTGAGGCCATTTTTGACTTCCTGGTCTCTAGGCCTGGCTCTCAATCCATTGAGCCACTCCCCCCCTGAACAAAATTCTCTCTAGTTCTGATCCTTATTTCTATACACTGAAATAGCATATGGAATAATAAGCACATAGATAAATGAATATAACTAACTGTTTATTCAAGCTAAGGAAAGGAAGAGAAGGGCATTGGGAAGATCTGATCTTAGCCCTGTTATGAGAGGAATTGGTGAGGAATGAACAAAGGGAACACATAAAAAAAATTCAGATCTATTGGTTGGGAAGGGGAGGAAGGAACAGGGGTTAGGAGAAATTCTACAAGTTATCTTACACTCTAATGTCTATAATTCTATCTTAACTATCTTATTAAACTTAGCAGTAACTTTCCCCAATAACCAAGTCTCACAAATGGAATCCAATCAAAAGGGCCAGGATCTTCAGTTGATTAGTGTCCAAACAGGTCCAGAAGTGAAGTTTGTCTTCAATCTTCTTTACCCAAGCTGCCAGCAGCCATATTCAAAGATTTTTCTCTCTTCAGTTGTTATTTGAAGAAGCAGAAAACTGATTTTCAAGCCTTTCCAATCAAGGTCCTTCCAGGAAAGAAGTGTGTCAGTTGGGACATAGAACCTTTCCCCAGATCTGCAGCCTTAAGCTCCCATGTGACTCTTAGTCACATGCTCCTGTCAATCACTCACTGTGCACCACTCAGTTTGTTGCAAAACCCCAAAGTCAGAGTACTACTAACCAATGATTTTACTACCTATAAATCTACTTTCTAAACTATACCAATTAATCCTTAATTACTATATTAAAATTAAGGAAGGACTTGTAGATACAGGGATAAGGGCCAAAGGAAGTCTGACAGACTGATGTCCTCTTGGGTCTGGCAGAAGTCCCAGTAGAAAATCAGCAGCACACAGGATCAGGAAGAGGAGAATTGGATTCATTCACACAGTCCACCTGTGTGGAATGTTAACCATTCTCCCTACCACTTACAGAAGATGAAAACTTGTTTGAAGGAAAGTCCCAGTCTCCTGGCAACTTAAAAGTCTCCTTCTCCAGAGAGCAACTCCACCAACTCCCCTGTCTCCTCCAGAGAAGCAACTATCTCCCAGAAACTGCCTTCTTCAGAGCTCTGGAATCTTGGCCCTGTTTCTGTCCTATAGGATCTCCTAGGCTAATCTTTTATCCTTACAACAACACCTAACAGGCATATCTACCTGGATCCCCTCTTTCTGACCCCACTTCAAACATCATGCCCAAGTACAAATGTTCCCTTCCCTCCAAAAACAAAAACAAAAACCAACCCTATTCTTCAGAGTATCCTAAAAAGAGTGCTATATTTGGAGTCTTATGGATGAGAGAATTACAGACTGCATTGCAAGGACTTGGTTTGCCAAAAACCACCAGGAAGAAAGAAGATGGAATTCTGCTGTCAGTGGGGGGTGGGGCTAGAACTTCTAGCCAAGAAAAGCAGATCAGCAGTTGGAGACCGGGTTCTTTCTCTTCTGGCAAGGAGGAGAGAAGAGCATCACTCTGAGCTCAACCAGTTAAGGTCCTTCAATTAGCTGATGTGAATCAGAACATAGTCATCATCTTTTCATTAGAGGATAGAGACTTTTTCCCTGTGGGGAACAGAAGAGACTATCCACTCAAGATCTTCAACTGACATCCCTCTAAATCAGTAGTCCAACAGCCTGACTCTATATCTCTCCAGGGATTCAGGTCCCCAGACCTGAGCCATCAACCCTTGAGAGGGAATTTAGGATAAAATGGTAGGATTTTCTTCATTTTCCCCTCTATCCATGTACTCCAATTTCCATATATTTTCAAAGAATAAAGTTATTATTACTTAGCAGAGACTGAGCCTCAATTTGTAGTTAAAGCCAAAGAGGGAAAAAGGACCATCTTCCTTTCTAATGTTCTAGGGGAGATCAGGACAATCATCTATTAGGGGAGGAAACCAGAAACCGGAGTCTGAAGAACTTTCCTTCTTACCTTTCAGTTCTGGACCTTAGTCAAACCCTCTCCCCTTCCCTAGTGTAGTCCTACCTAAGAGAGGAAATAGTGCTCTTTTATCTGTCCCCTCTCCTATTCAGACCTTTCTAACTTTGGTTCCTGACCCCTCTATACAGTCTCAGGCCATAGGTTCAGTTCCACAAGTATGAAGTGCTTATTGAGTACAAAATACTACATTAGGAATTAAAATCACAAACACAAAAATCAAACAACTGCTCTCTCTCTCTGAAAGGAAGCTGGATCTGAAGACTAGAACTTGGGATCTTTTACAACTTACTAGCTGGGCCACAGTTTCCACATCAGAAAAGTAAGGGTTATAAGAGTATGAGTAAAAGGTTTCAGATTTTACTCTTTCTGTCTATGGCATATCACTCAGACTCATATATTCGCAACCTTAAAGCTATTTTTTAATTTTCTCTTTAATTTCTCATTATCCAGTCAGTTACTCCTTCCCCCAAACTCCAGAAGCAAAGTACTTCACATCTAGAAAGCAGGGAGGTCGTCCAGTGGTTACAGCACAAGGAGAAAGGAAGATATGAGTTCATAATCCAGACTCAGACATTAGCCATCTGATCCTTATTGGTTGAGTAACTCATTTAATCTCTCTCAGGGTCAGTTTTCTCCTCCGTAAAATAAGGATAATAATACCACCTGCCTTCCAGAGTTGTTCTGAAGATAAATGATATAATATTTGTAAAGTTCTATGTAGTTATTATTATCTCTCCCCTTTCTGCTATTCCTTTTTCTTTCCTAGGACTGGTTTTATTATTTCTTCCCATTTCTACTCTAGTCTCTCCAATCAATTCGGTATAATTCCAGAATATTATTTTTTACTTATGGATCTTTCTTGTAAGTCCTTTGCTCAAAAATGTTCAGAAACTTACTGGTTATCTGTTGAGGAAAATTTCATCTCCTCCTCCTGGCATTCAAGGCAAATAGTCTTCAGCCCTCCAAGCGTTTATCTGCTCATATTATTCTTTAAGCCTAGAATGTCAAAGTAAAAGGAAATGAGGCTAGCCTGTGCTTGTGCCACCGACCCCAACCTTAGTTTTTTGTCTTCAAGCCAAACATCCCCACCGCAGCCCACCAGTAACTAAGTATGAAAATAATTGTTTTCTTGGGGATTATTCTGTGCAGGATCTGGGAAACAAGCGGAAAAGGCCAGTGCGGGGAAGGGAGGGAGGGGTAGTGTTTATATTAATTATTTAACTAGCCTTTCTTGGGTCACAGACTCGTCAAGGGTCTGAGCGAAATTCAAAAGATGTGTAAAATACGATCTCTCTATTCTCCAGTACTGTGACACGATCAGCTCGTGAACCTTCCACTATTCCCAATCTGGGAGATCTTTCCAAGGCACTATTTTCGAGTCTCTTCAATGCCCTCAATGTAATTCTTAGCACCCATCAGGATCTTACTTCAGTCGTCCTGTTTTCTAGCTTAACTAGACAGGCCGAGTGAGGGTCACGTAATGACTGATCTGTCTTCATACAATTCCAATTTATTGATGGGAATTTCTGGTTTTCCCTCACTTGGATAATTTGCCATTCGGCAGCGATTTTTGAAAATCCAAAGCAGAGAGGTGCACTTAGGTAGCTGCCTGTATTCATTTGCTGTTCCCTCCTGATTGGGTGGAGACCAAATTGTTCTTCCCTGTTCTGTGGCTAATTGGTCCTTGCAGTATCCTTCCCCTGTAGCACACTTGACTTTCCTACATCACTGCAATTACGGTAATGCTGTACTGGCATATAATGCAATAAAAGCTTGTAGTCATGGAAAACTGATAGAAACAAATGTTTTGTTAAAGTTAAGCTAAAAAGAAAAAAAATTTAAGTCATAAGAGTCACTTTGCAATAGTCACTAAACATATATGCCAAAATGCTTTGTTCCTTTAAACATAAAAGCCTAGTCACCCGGGCAACCTCAACGCCAGTTGCGACATGTCACAGTCTTTAGAAGGAATGTGTGGCCCTGAAAAGGACCTTTGTTTTGTGAAAGCTATAGAAATTTAGCCGCCGAATCCGTAAAGGGTTCTGCCCTGGCGCTTGAGAGCGTAGACTACATCCATGGCGGTGACAGTCTTCCTCTTAGCGTGCTCCGTGTAGGTGACGGCGTCCCGGATCACGTTTTCCAGGAAGACCTTCAGCACGCCGCGGGTCTCCTCATAGATGAGCCCCGAGATACGCTTGACGCCACCGCGCCGAGCCAGGCGACGAATGGCAGGTTTGGTGATTCCCTGGATGTTATCGCGGAGGACCTTCCTGTGCCGCTTAGCACCCCCTTTACCCAAACCTTTGCCACCTTTCCCTCTTCCAGACATTATGAGCAAAAGTTAGAGACAAATCAATAGAAGTGAAAATGGCTTTGCGGTCCTCTATATAGCCGGGGATCCGACCTGTTTGAAAACCACGCACGCAGGGCGGGAATAACTTTTCCCCACCCTTTTTGGTTCTAATAACCAATATCTAATGCAGGAAAGAGTAGTTAAGTCTCCGCCCCTCGGAAGAGACGCCTCGTGGGAGAAATTTTTTTCCTTAATATTTCCTGTCCTTCATCTCCAGAACCCTAGTTTCGGATGTTTTTTTTTTTTTCCCAGCAAAGTTCCTCCCGAGGAATCTGAAAATAGAGATGTGAACACGTAAATAGGTATCTCGTCGGTATTTTACATCTAAGAATTTTAGGGCGTGCTGCAGCACTCTAATTGCTAGAGTTTCAGTCGTACACTATAAGGCATTCCCTGTCATAATAGGTTACTGTAGCATTTATCTCAGCCTACAATTTATTTGCACCAAAACTGCTTCGAGTCAGAGCCTAAAAGAACAGTATACTACTCTATGGAACGTCAGCACTGAAAAGAAGGTGGTCTAGTATTTGCTCTCTGCTTTTACAGATGAAACAAACAGCTAATTAGTGGCACAACAGGTACCCTTAGGATCAAGGTCATCTGGTCACGTTCCCTTATTTCTATTTCACGTTGCTATAAAATGCTATATACATGCTATAATTTATTCGAATGACATGAAGGGGGAAGGAAAACCTAGTTTTTTCAAAGAAATGAGTTTG